>NC_134483.1:364477962-364715462 GCF_040206685.1 Ascaphus truei
CCGCCGCCATAAACTCAACATGGCTAAAACAGAGCTCCTCATACTTCCTCCCAAACCTGGCCCTACTACCTCCTTCCACATTAATGTTGGAGCTACGATCATTCAACCAGTAGCCCAGACACGCTGCCTAGGGGGTCACACTCGACTTCTCTCTCACATTCGCCCCTCACATTCAAAACATTTCTAAAACCTGTCGCTTTTTCCTCCGCAAAAAAACAAAGATACGCCCTTTCCTCTGTTGCTCGACTGCTAAAACTCTGACTCAGGCCCTCATTCTCTCCCGTCTTGATTACTGTAACCTCCTGCTGTCCGGCCTTCCTGCCTCTCACCTGTCTCCCCTACAATCTATCCTAAACGCTGCTGCCAGAATCACTCTACTCTTTCCTAGATCTGTCTCAGCATCTCCCCTCATGAAATCCCTCTCCTGGCTTCCGATCAAATCCCGCATCTCACACTCCATTCTTCTCCTCACTTTTAAAGCTTTACACTCTTCTGCCCCTCCTTACATCTCAGCCCTAATGTCTCGCTATGCACCATCCAGACTCTTGCGTTCTTCTCAAGGATGTCTTCTTTCTACCCCCTTTGTATCTAAAGCCCTCTCCCGCCTTAAACCTTTTTCACCGACTGCCCCACACCTCTGGAATGCCCTTCCCCTCAATAACCGACTAGCACCCTCTCTATCCACCTTTAAGACCCACCTTAAGACACAGTTGCTTAAAGAAGCATATGAATAGCACTGTGGATATTCTGAACACATGATACATAAAGCTTGGCCCCCTGCAGACGCACTTACCAGAACTCCCTCCTACTGTCTCTGTACGTTCTCCCTACCTACCAATTAGATTGTAAGCTCCTCGGGGCAGGGACTCCTCTTCCTTAATGGTACTTTTATGTCTAAAGCACTTATTCCCATGACCTGTTATTTATATTATCTGTTATTTATTTGATTACCACATGTTTTACTACTGTGAAGCGCTATGTATATTAATGGCGCTATATAAATAAAGACATACAATACAAATGGGTAAAAGAGCCTACAGCAAGTATTTCATTCTGTATGTCACGATACTATATATACACACAATTCATTTGAATGGCTACGTGCTGAGCTGCAGGTCAGCGCCTGGCCGGCCAATCTGGGGGCCCAGGGCGGGGACCTTCTCCTCACCTCCTGCTGCGAGTTCCAGCCCCGTCACTGCTGCTCTCTGTGAAGTCACTGCTGCTCTCTGAGAAGTCACTGCTGCTCTCTGTGAAGTCACTGCACTCTCTCCTAGACCCCGGATACGTCATCGGCGCGCAGCCTCCCCCACGCTGCCCCGGTACCTTCTCTCGCTCTGACAGGTGATCTCCCCTGGAGACGCCTGCACGCGCTCCACCCCACTACCTGGACGCGCGGCGCTGACGTCCCTGTCGTCATCAGAGGTTGACACAGCGGCGGAGAGACCCCGCCCACCGGTCCGCCGCGGTGGTGGTGACGGAGGAGCGGCGCGACCCGCGAGCGTGATGAGAAGTGGACCGGAAGTGACCGCAGGGAGAGCCATGAAATAGCCGTGTACATATAACACCGCCCCGGGGACTGCACTGCTGTATACACCGGGCCACGCTGCCTGGGCACGTAGAGGCATTACCACCTGTCTGCTCGCTGTTGGCTGGGATATGTGAATATGCTGCAGGCCGGGACAGTGTATCCCAAACACCGCTCCTGCCCGTGATCCCGTGCTGGGCAGCACAAGCACTGCTCCAAGCTGTGCCCCTATGTTGTCTGGACACTGTATCCTAGTCCTATATCTCAGCATCCCGGCAGTATATATATATCCATATACCACCTCCCCCCCCCCCCCCCCCCCCCCAGCCCTGTGACCGCAGCTCCCTCTGCTCTGTCCCCCATCGGATGTGGAAATCCCAGCACATAGGAGGAGGGGTCATAGGCTGAGACTCGGAAAGTCCCCTCCTGTCTGCTGACGGTCAGCAGATCATCTCTCCCCGGGCTTCCTCACAACAACAACAACAATTTCATCTTTAACACTGGAGTAGTGAGGTGAGATTACCAGTAGGATGAACTGGATCTTCACGTCTAAGGACCCCCGACCTCTGCCACCCCTCACCAGCCTGCAGCAGCAGAAGCAGCGGCAGATTGACTCCCTCAAAGCCTGTCACAGCAGGTGAGCCAGCCCCTGAACCAGACACTTACCTGTCACAGTACGTGATTACCCCCTGCTGAACTTAGCGCTGTGCAGTGCCGGTTTCTCCACCATGTCTCTGGTCTAGTCAGGGGTTTTTTTTTTAACCCCCTTCAGGTTGGCTACCCCTGTTGTATTGCTTCATAATAATAACTTTGTTTCATATAGTGCTCCATCTCCCCTAATTTCAGACTAATAATGGAAATTAAACGGCGTTAAAATATACAAAATGCGAAAGGTGCTCTGGAATAGCCCATTATAGCTTAACACATAACACACACTAAAATAGTCAATTAGCAATTCCCTGTCCCATTACGATTTTTCGTAATACAAAGCTTTGCTTCTCGACATACCTTAATCTTGCCCAAAATGAATGGATAATGAATGAAGCAGGTTGTCATTCTGGGGTCAGTGTCGTGTATTGTATATAAACAAATGTAGATAACATGTTGATCATAAATATCAGTAACATTGTTTTTGCACTTCATAATAAAGCAGTGGTTGTACAATTGTGGTCCTCAAAATTCATTTCAGGCAGGAAGCACGCCTGGCAGATAGGTGTGAACAGTTGGTGTTAGGCTGCATTTCACATCGAGGTCCAGTGTGTTTTAATATATTTAAGCCCTGGTCTAATTTAATAGTATCGTGCTGCTTCACACAATTAGTAATATTGCAGCACTCCACTATATGAAATTGAAAATTAATGAACACCGTCCCTACAAGCTCTAACCCCATAATAAGATGACACGTGTTTTAATTTGCTGTGTGATGTTTCTTATAGGCCAATCCGAAGGTGAATAATAAAATCCTGCGCTATGGTTGGTTAAAATCCTGTGCATTAATTGCACAGAAAATCTCCCTGATTTTGAAAACAAAAAAAATATTGTGACTAGATCCATGCTTAAAAAGAGATCAAATCAATGACAATATTAAATATGGAAGCTATGTTAAAGAACATGGTTATATCGGGCAGAGACCGAGGAAGAGACAGACAAATGAGAGGGAGAGAGTGAGAGAACAAAAACACTTGTACACTTAAAAGGGAAAGAAAAACAAATGAACAAGTGATGGGGAGAGAGACAGAAATGGCAATAGGAGAGAGATGTGAGGAGAATAAAGAGACGAGAAAGTAAGAATGGGAGAGGAAAGGAAAAGGAAGGAAATGAGAGAATAGGGGGGAAAAAGTAAGAGTTAAAAGTAGGAACTATTTTATTAAATAATAGCTGTACCCGGCATAACATACGCCGATCTAGAAGATCTTAACGTTTATTAATTAAACATTACTCTTTGTTGTCACCCCTCCCTGTAGTGCCTTGTCATCTCTTGTCACCTCTTCCCCCACCTTACTCTACTCCATCATGCCCTGCTCCCTTTGCACTCTCCTGCCCTCTCTTTGCACTCCCTCGTTTACTATGTCCATGTCCACACTTGTCTCCATTCCCTCTAAGGCTGCGTCTATACTATAGCAGACGGAGCGGAGGCGCGCGCACGCTGCGCGTTCACATCTATGGTCCTCTTTGAGGATGCCTATAGATGGCGCCAGCGCGCACGTCAGACGGAGCTGGCAAAGGCGCGAAATTGAAGGAGACAGAGCAAGTGATTTTTTGCGCGATGGCATGATCAAGTGACCTGTCTCCTCCAATCAAAGTGAAATTACATTTTCAAAGTGACGCCATTTTTTTTTGTATGCCGGTGGTAAACACACACAACACAAACAACATACACAACACACACAAAATTAAAGTTAATTTCCATACCGGGGGAAAGTGATCTTGTCTGCACAGTGCTTCAGATGCTGAATCTGAAAAAATGCCCGTAGATCGGGATGTGAGGGTAGGGAAGTGACGTCCGCACCGGAACGTCATTGCCACGCCTCCAAATTTTTATTGCCACGCCCCCAAATCGCACCCACTGCATACTCTGCAAAGCCATGAAAAAGCTCAGGCTTTAGCAAGAGTATTGCAGCGTGGGTGCCCCTCCGCTGCGTCTGTGTGAGTATAGACGCAGCCTAACTCATCCCTCTGTCTGCTCCTTGAGGAGGCATTCTGATTGTTGCAGACATCCGTAGACTTTTATATCTATAAATATTTCAGAATGTTTGTAAGTGTGGCAAGTCAGCCACTGAGAGGTGTACCTGGTAGGCTATATATCTGGCACATTACTGTACATCATGACTTGCAAACATCCTTAGCCATCGATGTAGATAGATTAGCGGAAATACACTAATATTAAATCATTAATATTAAACCAACATACATTTCTCATCCAGCATTGAATTTTTTTTTCTCAATCATTCCAAACATAATAATAATAATAAAAAGAATAGCCTACAATTAGTAATCGTTCCACCAGGACTGGGAATTGCCTAACCAGTAATCACTGTGTGTGTCCAATCCTTCACCTTAATGGCCAGGTAGTGCCCTGTGCTATGGAAATCGTTACTTAAACATATATAGTAATTATACACTGCAGAAATAGCCCAAACAATGGGCTGATTTGTGAATGTGCTAAACTTCTAGAGAAACACAGAAAATTAGTGTTGAACTCTTTGAAAGTAATCATGCTAGGCTTACTGTTTCTGGAGATGTGTAGGTTTATTGCAGTCTATGATATCTAAAAAAAAAAGGATAGTTTGAGATATAAACCTGTGAGAATTGACGGGCTCTTAACACGCTATTACATTTACAATAACTTCTTTATGGGCCAGTAGTCAGCACTTATAGTTCCGGCGATGCGACGTCGCGTCAAAACAAGTGTATTGAATCCACTGCGTGCGCCTATAGTAGACAACTTGGTCACGATCGCTGGAAGTCAATGAAAATTGATTTTTCAGCGACCGCAGCGTGACATCAGCGGCCACGTGAGAGGTTCAGCCAATGAGGGCGACCCGCTCACGGCCACGCCCCCCGCTCTCCGTCTCTTGCCTCTTGCACTATAAGCAAAAATCACTGCTACAATGGCATGACGTGTCGCCGTCGCCAGGACTATAAGCGCGGCCTAAGTCTGCACTGAATGTGCATTCCTCATAAGCAGCGTTGTCATGTTACTTTTGTTTCCATTTCTGGTAAGGATCCAAGCAATCATTTTGTTTACTGGCAGCCCTGTGCCTTTTTCTTTTTAGTTTTATTCCGTCTATTTTAAATGTTATTTTTAAGTCTGCAAAGGGCAAATGAAAGCAGCCTTTTTAAAAGTGAAAATGCAAGCAGGCAATTGAACCTGTGCGTGCCAAGCAGGTCATGCATAGGGAAATTGTCAGGCAAGAAATACCTTAAACTTGTAACGTTGCCCCGAGGCCATAGTCTACATTGTTGGGCGTAAAAAAAAAAAAACACCAGCACAAGCTAATACCTTGAACCAGTAGGTCAGAGGGCCAAGGGGACTTTTGCATTAAACGAGTCAAACTGACATTGAAGGATGACTAAGATGCCGCTCTATGAAGTTATCACACCTCCGCCCAGCATCATTCCATCTGCAGTGTATAGAAGTTATGGGAAAACGATCCTTTGCACAACCACTTTTGCTTACAGATCTTTCATTCTTCCTGCAGCTTTTTTGAAGTTGGGCGATTCGGTATTTAAAATGGATCATGACCAGGGAAGGTTGAGGGGGGGGGAGATATGAGAGGAGACATATGAGATCTGGACTGCTTTTATTCGTGGTATTGCACACTGGAGAGTTACTGTCCTTTTTCTACCCACATTACACTTGTCTGATTTTGCAACCTGCTTTTATTTGACAAAAGTCAGAGTAAAGAGGGTATAACAGTATGAAGGTTTCCTCTGGTGTGGTTATCTGCCAGAGCAATAGTCAGTAGGCTCATGGTTTAAAGGGGCAGTCTCCCCTTAGGACCAAAATCAACTAATCCCAGTGACATATTTAAGGGGTTACGCCTGGATGACTGCCTTTTTTTTTAACCCAAATCTGACACCTTTAAGTATTTTTAAATAATGTTTAAAAGTTAGTATGTAAACCTATTTGCTCTTGTGCCATTTGGAGAGTGGCTTTTAAACTTAAATGTAATTAGTTACTAGCGAAATATTTTGAGTTAAATATATCTTGCTAAGTGCAGTTTCAGGATGCTAAAAAAGTTGCATCACCTTAACAGTCCAGGATATTTTTAATCTGTATTTTGTTATTAGCTGTAGATTTTTAAAAAAAAAGTTATTAACCTTTATTCTTGTAATTCATGCACTTATTACATAAAGGCATCATCTCTCCACCGTGTGCTTCAGCAGTTGCAATCAATTCAAGCATAGGCATTTCTGTTCAGAGTTGTGATTATGCTGATGATATTAATTCATCATAATGCTACTGACTGCATCTACATTTGAATGTTAAAGCAAAACATACACACAGGAATTGGACTCTGGTGCCAGAGAGTTAGGTATGTCTGGTTCAGGTCATCTGCCTGCTCTGTCTCTTGCAGGGCAACTACTCCCAATGTGGAGCGGTTTCTCTTCTCTACAAAATCAGCTGCGGACTCAATGAAGGTGTCTGTCCTTCATACTCGGTTCTAATAAAAACACGTTCTATGTCTACTAACAGTTGTTATGTTGCCAACACCATCATCTATTTTGAGATCTTTGCATTATGTTAATACTAGACCTACAAAGCTGCTTCGTAAAGGGATGGTAATCAGTCTTAAAGCTGGTGGTTAATAAAGCTGTTTGTGTAGATATATATATATATCACTATAATTCAGAAAGAGTTTGTTTTTGTCCTGCTATACAAACACACGCTTAATCCTAGAGCCATTAAACTTGGCATGCTATCTAATAGGATCGAAAGGAACAGTGTAGGTGGGGTTTTGGTATGCTTGGCCAACAGCTGCGTATATTATCTCTATCCTCTTGAGAAAGGTCCCACTGAGGACCGAACCGTTGAGTAAATACATTTCACTTTTTTTGCATATAGGAGTCCTTGTCCCTTTTTCTGTATCTTTTTGGGCAGTATGCACCCTCCCTTTACCTTTATTTTTTATTTTGTTTTGTGCATGCCCTGTTTCTGATTTTACATACATACGTGTGTGTGTGTAGCGCCAGGTTCTCCCCCCCCCCCCCAGTCCCTTACCTTGCTGCGGGTGGGGGACGGCTGCACTGTGGTGTGCGCGGGTGCTGCCGGAGCGGCGGGAGGACCTGCTGGGAGAGAGAGAGGGAAGTGCGTGCGGTGCAGGGAGGTTGTTGTCGGGCGACTGGGTCGGCGGAGCTCCTAGGCAGGACACCAGTAAGGGTGCCGCCATGGTAGTATTGCCGCGCATGCGCAGAGGTTGCGGCAGCCATTTGGGGGAAAGGTGCGCATGCGCAGTACCCTTAATAGTAGCGGCAGCCATGTTGTGTATTGCTTCTCAGGGGAACTACATCTCCCAGGATCCCCTGGGGCGGTCCGATCATGCGACGTGGATCAGCCAATAGGGCTGCGAGATTCACGATGAGGGGAGAGAGGCAGTTTGGCGCGAAGGAGCTCGCGCTGGCAGTTGGAGCCAGGACATGGAAGGGGAACGTAGGGTCTGGTTGTCAGTGGCACCCATATTAGACCAGATTACCCCCTTAGGTCCAAGATATGCCCTACTCACCTAATTGTGGCTGCTTCAGGGAAATGCCCCCAGCTAGGGACATTTCCCCGGTAGCCTGATAATAGTAGCCACCAGCGAAGACGCGGTGCGGTGACTCACGGCCTGTGGTCTGGGACCAGATCACCTTCGTTAAGAGACTCTTAAAGGTGAGACCCTCCTACCGGAGTTCACCCCACGCAGAGGCGGGCGACAATGCTGTTGGATCAGCTGATCCCTGTTGGTAGTCGGCCACACCGGGTACTGGAGTACCCGGCAGGTACCTCAACTAAAGTGCACCAACGGTTCACGGGTAGCGCTACCATACATACTTTTGAGTGGGCCTTGACATTGGGAAAAGGACATCAGGGTATTGGTGCCAAGCACCCTTTGTACTGAGGGGACACTGATTATGTGTATGTGTATTGGGGTTGGGTGTGATATATGCTGTGTGGTACAGGTTGCGATATATGTGTTTAGTAAAACCCGTTATTACATACTTGTGGTGTGATTACTGTTAGTATTGTTTCCTGTGCGGGGGATCATCCCACTGCGTTGGGATCCCTCACAGGTGGAGGTGCTGCACCAAGACGGACAATTGACACCCCAGGCTCCCAGGGACGGAGGCTCAGGCCTTCTGGTAGCCAGACAAGTAACTACAGTACCGGTAGTCCCTTTAGTCAGGGAGAAAGAGGGATATATATATATATATATATATATATATATATATATATATGTAAATATATATATATATATATATATATATATATGTAAATACAACTGTATGCTCATCTGCATGTCTTAGGCAGGTCTGCAACCCACCTTTCCCCATTATCACCCAGCACACAGCACTTCCACTGCAGCAAGGGATTCTGGGAAATGACATGCAAATGAGCACATAGTGCCACTTTTTGCTTCAAAAAACAATTTTAACATGGTTCCCTATAGGCTATATATATATATTCTCTTGGGTATGTTTCTGTACAAAGGTTCAGCTGTACTGTACAAGATGTCTGCAACCCATTATGATGTCACATGGCAGATATATAGCCTACCATGTAGAACACCCAGTGACTGATTTGCTTAGACTCTAAGGAATTGTGGATGGCGGATAGGAGGCGACGGAGGAGACAAACGTCCCAGGACAGCTGGGAAGGAGAGGGTTGTTGATTATAGAAAGGGTGGGGGTGAGGGAGGCCAGGACGGTTGATGGAGGTGTAGGGGTTACACAGGTGATTGGGAGATATAGTGGGCACATGGGCGATGGGGGAGAGGTGTAGGTGGTATTGGGGAGGATAGGTGTAGGGGACACACGGGCAGGAGTGGTGTAGGGGGCACATGGGTGGTGATTGTTTAATTAACAACCTTTAAGATCTGCTATATTGGCATATGTTATGCTGGGCACAGTGTGTGTGTGTGTGTGTGTGTGTATATATATATATATGTGTGTATGTGTATATATATATATATATATATATGTATATATATATGTATGTAATATCTATCTATCACTCTGTACCGTGTTAGCCGAGCTTAAGAATCAAAAACAAATAGACAATACCGTTCTGTGGCTAGCGAAATGCTTTTTATTTGTGCGAGCTTTCGAGATACACTGATGTCTTCTTCCGGCAGTGTTACAATGGATAAAGCAAGAGAGGTTTTTACTTGAAAACAGTGTATCTTGGAATGTATCTGTGACTGAAGCCCATCCCTGCCCCCCTGTGCAATATGCGATTTATGACTTAAAGATGGTGTGTGTGTGTGTATAAATTTATAAAGCGACCACAGTGTATACAGCGCTTTACAAAAGGTGTGTGGAGTGGGAGTGTATACCAATGGTGTGGGTAGGTGTAGAAATGTAAGAGGGTGTTGGATTACTATTTTTTGTCGATACTATGTGGTCCCTATAGGTATATAGGGGTAGAATTACATTGTATATTTGTATGTGTAAGAGACAGCTGTGTGTGCATTCATATAGCGCAGTATGAATAGACATGGCCTTTAGCATTGATTGGAAGAGAGTTCTCCTGTGTCATGGTAGTGACTCATGAAACTGCGTCTCGGTTTATGCCACCGCTAAGTGTCCCGAACAGTTGCATAAATTTGTATTCATGCAACTGTCTCTTTTTCGATCTTCAAAGATTACCTTTGAGTATGGCCACCTTCAGATCGTTCATCTTATGGCCAGAGTCAGAGAAATGTCCACCCACAGGACTGTCTCTTGTTCCGCGTGTGATGCTGTAGCGATGCAGGATTAATTCTCTTGTTTAGCCCCTGTCCCGTCTCACCTATGTAGTAGCAGCCCTGTTGGAATTTTATGCACATGAGGTATACGACATTGCTGGAGGAACAGGTGAACCTTCCTCTGATTTTGTACTCCAGATTCCTGTCTGGTATTTGTATTGTGCCCGCTGTGTGGAGCATTGCGCAGGTTTTGCATCTTGCGTCCTGGCATGGTTTTGTCCCACATTCAGTTGTACTGTTGAATACTTTACTCCCCACCATCATTTTCTTGAGATTATGGGGTTGTCTGTATGATAATAGGGGTGTTTTAGGGAAGACCTGTTGCAGTCTTGTATCTTCCTGGAGAATGGGTTGTAGTTCCCTGGCGTAGGGCTTCTAGGTGTAGTTTTGCGTAGGGCTTCTAGGTGTGGGTTATATGTGACCACCAAAGTTCCCTGTCGCTTGTCTCTGTCTGTATTCAAGGAGATCACTTATTGGTATTCTGGTGGCTTTGTGGATTTGTGGATTTGCTGGTCTACAATTCAGTGGTTATATCCACGGTTTTTGAAATCCGATCTCAAGGGTGTAATCTGCTGGCCTCTGTCTGCTGTGTCTGAGCATATCCGGTTGTTTTGTATGGCTTGACTGTAGATAGTTGCATATATATATATATATATATTATATATATATATATATATATATATATATATATATATATATATACACACATATATATACACACATATATATACACAGTGTGCGACAAACCTATACATTTGCTCGCCCCGGGCGAGTGGATTTAACCCCCGGGCGAATAAATATTGTCCCAAGCAGCACACGTTTGGTACTAGGTGGCGAGAAGATTTTTTTGTGTGTCGAGTAGATTTTTTGGTGATTTGTCAACCACTGTATATACACATACACACACATGCACCTTTTTTTTAGGGGGTAAAAAAAAAAGGAGGAAATAAACAAAATGTTACCTGGAGGAACGATGTTTCACAGATCCAGGGTAGGAAAGTGATTATTGTAGCAGGCTTCCCAATGCTACAAGAATAGAATATAAAGTGAAAGTGGCTAAAAATACCCGGTGGCGTTGCTTGTGAATTCTAGGAAACCAACCACTTCCTTCCCCTCCTCTCCACCGCCCTCACCCCATCATCTCTCCTTCCGATCACTTTCCTTTAACACCTTTATGATGGCCCCAACTCTTTCCACCTCTCTTCTGTGTGAGCATGAGTAAAGCATTCTTACTTTCTCATGTGCCAACTCACCTCCTCACTTTCTTTCTTCGTCTGCTTTCTGTGTAAACTTTATAGCTATCTGACTCTCACTATGTCACCAGTATGATGTCACGTGCCAACTATATAGCCTACCAGGTTCAACACCCAGTGGCTGAATTGCTTAAAGAAATTGTAATAACTCATAGAATTAAAAATAGAACGTATCCAAAATTTGGTTTGGATATCTTAAGAGGTGTCCAAATGCATAGTGAACAGATGAGCAGCTTTCCAAAATATATAGTAGATCTGGTCCCACATGGAACCGTTCCTAGCAGTTCTCCCTCCCTTTAGCAGTGTTTGGGAGGATCCAAACCATGACAGTTCGCCTTATTTTGATACATAAAAGAATCCTTCCAAGTTTGGTTGTGCTAGGTCCTATAGTTTGGGCGTGCATATTGAGACAAACAGAGCACGTGCCCAGCATACGGGACAAGGGTTACTACTCCGCTCGCAAGCGCTCCCACTTTTAACCTCCGCAGAGGTCCCTCAAATGGACAATATTTCCTCTACAGGACAAGGGTTAATACACAACTCACAAGCTGTCCCACTCTTCACATTCGCAAAGGTCCCTCAAATGAGTTAATATCTCCCCTAAATCCGTCCCAATATACCTCACCATCACGAACAGCCCACAAGTGAGCACGTGACTTAGATATGCAATCTGGGTTAACACACACGGCTACTCTAGCCAACTCCCCTTTTGCCTGTGCAAGGTACCTCCAATGAGTTAATATTAACCCCTTACTCAATTGCAATCATATCTATACACTGCCACCATATGGGATATACAGATACGATGTAAAATTAATATTTGCCAGGGCCCCAGGTCCCCGTTTATTATAGAAAAAACTATGCACTTTACCACACACATCAGTTGTAGCAAAACGTAAATACTCTCTCCAGAGCGTGCTACAGTTCATTCAGAGCCCAAAGCATTACTTATTAAATTAGAAATAAGTGAATAACCCTAACTCAAGCGCTTAACCTAATTAAAGTGTGATTTACACGTGAATAAATGACCATACAAATACAAACGAATTGTGATTACAAGAGGCCAAAGCTGCCGTAGGCTTCCCACAACGCAAATGACCTCAATTTGCATACAAAACTGTAAAGGTGAAATGAGGATACCTGGCGCTTAAAGAGTCACTGTGTCCATAGGAAACAAAACCAGTCTTTGAAGAGTGTCCCAAAGTCCAAAACTTGAAGTAGATGGCTGTAGTATTTCTTCACTGCTGCTATTTTTCAATACACCTTGGTGATCTCTCCTGCTTGCCTCACTCCATTACCAGTACTCCGGTAACAGCGGCCATGTGCGAGCCACTTCACATAGATGGGGTCTTTAGAGTCATATATATATATATATATAGGCCCTCTCCTCTCTTGATCACCAGTTGGACCGAGATGGGGTATTTGTGAGTAGATGGCGTCACTCCCGTATCCCCGAATTGACAGATAAAAGGGACATGGAGCAGGGTTTCTTTCTTTCACCTCAATGTTCATCTGTGAGGGTGCAGGAGATACTGAGGGTCCGCGTTGGTATGGGGAAACAAGACCGGCCCTATTCCTATTTCACTATTACTTATTAAATGTTTTAATATATATAAAAATACAGTGCTTAGATTACAGAAAAAAAGTATTAGAAGAACATACAGTTACAATAAAATGCAGAAGTTTCTCAAAATAAAAAGGATATAACCTAAAAGAAAACCTATACATCACCATATGTTTTCCCCCAGAGAGGTCACTAGTGTAGGGGATGAGATTCACGTGTTTTGTCCAAACGCACCTCTGTTGAACTGAATGCAAATAGGAGAAAAGGCAGAGCATTACCCATATGTTAGATTTGGAAAAAGTTGAGAGATGCGCATCCATAGGTATAAAAAATTATGTTTAACAGATTATCATGTAAAAGAGGCAAGTTGCCCACCACCTACACGTTTCACACTGAGGTTCTTTATCAAGCACTACCTTGATAAAGCGCCTCGGCGTGAAATGCGTAGGTGGTGGGCAACTTTCCTCTGTTTTATATTAGCATCCATTAAACATATTTTTTTTGTTGTACCTATGGGAACACTTCTCTCAACTTTTTTCCAAATCTAACATATGTGTAGTGCTCTGCCTTTTCTCCTATTTGCATTCAGTTCTACTCTTCAAGCGGATTGCACACATTGTACCCTAGCACCCATGGGAGTTCAATCTGGACGCTGCACATTTATGTGTCCTTCTATGAATATCACACAGCATTATTCAATTTCCAGCTGACTGAAGGAAGGTATGACTCATTTATCTTATACGCTGATATTTCTGGACACTAGGATGTGTTAATCTCTACTACAGTGGACTGGGATTTTCCAGACAAGTGTTATTGATTTACAAACCTGGTTACATAAGCTACAATAAGGATACCTCAAGGATACTATTATATGTTCGCACAATTAGGTCTTAATATCTACATATCTGTCACCTGTTTCTGAGCACAGCACATTTTTTGGATTATGCACCTCTGTTGAAATCTGATTTTTCATAACCTTTTCGCAGACTTAATTACATTATTTCCTCATGTAAAATAAAATAAACCCTCACCCGTCGAAAATCGGCTGTTAGATTGACAGTTTTATTACAGAGTAAAAAAAAAACCTTTACAAAGGACGTTTGAATCTTGTCTCAATATCTAAATGTATTCATAACTTTCCTTAACTTATACTTACACACGTGAGTCACATCAATAGATTCAGGCACTCATGGCGGACGCAAAGATGACCATCTTAATCCTAAATTTAAGCGACAAATTAATATCTGTCCCCTATCTCTTAAACAAGCAGTGTGTGATGTCAGAATGTGCCCCTCGGTGACACGATTACAGATTTGTGACTCTTATTATGCAGAGGAGATGACATCACATGATATTCTCATGTTTAATAAAGTCCTTCAATGAGGGCATAACGGGTGGGTTACCTTTCTCTGGAATGTACCAGACATCACTCACAAACATTTAGCTTTCTTTGAAGCTACCAGACCAGCATTTGCTCAATGTCCACGACCCCCTAAACCCCACATGTCACTTTTAGTGGGCTATCCATGACAGGCCCCCCAACTAAGTTTGGTTTGAAGCGTAGCACCTGGACCTGTCACAACCCAATACAGTATATGGCAACCCCCCCCCCCCCAAAAAAAAAATCTTGCGCCCTCCAGTTTGCACACCCTTGGTATACTAATGGTATGAAATACCCGATCTGTAGATGGACAACACTTTAGAAACCAGCATTTCATTGTATAGAGTTATGACATGTAAGATATATGTATAGATAGGACAGCTGTGTTTTGCTTATATATATATATTTATTTATTCCAGATAATCTTTTAATTCACATTTAGTGTTATGTTTTCATTAAATCATATTTTGACTAAGCTGAAGAATTGCTTTGATGTGGGATAAAATATTTGCATTATTTTTGTATTAATATTACACTTCTTAAAAATAAGACATGAATGTGTTTTTTGTTTTTGTTTTTTTAATAAGCAGCATTGCTGAGATTCAGAAGGATGTGGAGTACAGACTGCCTATTACAGTTAACAACATGACCATTAATATAAATATGTAAGTAGCACTCAACCTGTTTACACACTTTAAAACATTCTACATGGGTAGAAAACGAATATTTTCTCGTACATTATATGCCATAACAAAAACACAGTAATGAATGGAAGCCACATGTCCTGTCTGGTCTGAAAAATGTGCTTTTTACAAAGGTTCTGAAGATAAAATAAAGCACACAAATTCTGAGCAATAAGTCCATTGTATGCAAAATTAGGACATTTCATCCAGTGCCAAAATAGTTTTTGAACCCTTTGAGTTTCCTGAGACGTAGCTACTACATCTGGTAGTCTGGTGGGGGCGCTGTGACGTAATAGCCACGTCATATTCCTGCTCGTTTTTCCAGGGGAGATCGTGTCCGCGCAGAACGCGATCTATGTACAAGTGGCACAAGAGGAGAACTAGTGTTCTGTCATCTGCGACGGCGCAATCACCTGACTGCTTTTGTGGTTGAGGGGCCATCACACTAGTGCTGTGGCCCCTCTTGCACTTATGGTTAAAGCTGCAACCCACAATGCTCGCAAGTATTTCTGAAACGTATCTGGTCCCCCAATGTCCAGGGACCCGGGCTCACTCCGGCGGCAGATAGAAAGTGACATCATCATCATCAAGAAATGACATAGCGACTTTCCATTCGTGACTGGAAGAACGAACTGCAAATATCTTGAGGGTCAGGGGAGCACTAATGAGCTCGGAGGGGCCCCCTGGTTCAGTTGAGAGTTTAAAAAAAGAGTAAATTACTCAGTAATCAAATCAGAGGTGCACACTAACATTTCAGCGGCTCGTTATTCCATTATCAGGCAAGGTGCACTGTTACCCGGTTACAGTGGGGTTTCTTAGGAGTTCCAGTAGTGTGTGTCAAACTTTTAACAACACAGTTAGCATTTTTGTTTTAATAGATGCAGCAGTAGCTTAGCTTTAAGGAAATTTATTTATTTACCTAAGCTGCCAATTGATCTGTTCTCCCGTGATCGATTGGCAAACATCCTGCTTTCCAGGGTTCACAATATGGCCGCCTGTTCCAAAAGAAGTAGTGCTGGGCGTTTCTAAATGGTTTCTATAGCAACCCAAGGAAGCTTAATACATAAACACTCATTAAAAAGGGCATAAACAATGCAGTACATATTATCTAATACTACACAAATGATTTATTTAAAAAAAAAAAATAAAAAAAACATAATTTTTTTTTTAAGCATTTATCACTTGGTTTAACCCAGTGATCACAGGTATAAACATGAGACCTTGAGATCAATTAGATTCTATATGCGACTAAACCTTAAATATATATATATATATATATATATATATATATATATATATATATATATCTCAAATGGATATATTACTGTATGCTCATTTGCATGTCTTAGGCTGCGTCCCCGCTAACGCTGAGTTCGCTGAGTGGGCGGCGCTTGGTGAGGTGACTTGCATATATATGCAAGTCCACGCGATGCGCGCCCGCGTATGCAATGGCACACACGCTCACCGGCGCTCTGTGCTTACATAAACACATTTTTCATACTTACTAGCGCGCTCAGCTTCCCCTGCATTGTCGTCCCCCCCCCCGCGAGCGCTTGCGAAAATTTAAAGGACACCCGCGCTCATGCTTGGAGAGCTTTCCAAGCATGAGCGCGCTCAGCGCCAGCGGGGACAAAGCCTTAGACAGGTCTGCAACCCTGCCTTTCACCATTATCACCCCGCACACAGTACTTCCACTGCAGCAAGGGATTCTGGGAAATGACATGCAAATGAGCACACAGTGTGTGTATGTGTGTATATAAATGTATATAGGTGGTAAGCATGGGGGTTCCCTGAGCTGAACCGCGTTCAGTTCTGCCCCAGGGACCCTCTAACTCCCGACTTACCAGAGATGGTGCCGCCGGTTTCTTCCTCGTTTTTACATCTCTGTGTAACACGTGAGATGTAAAAGCAATTTAGTTCCTCCTGGAAGTAACAGCGCCAGTGGCACATTCCCCGCTAAGTATCGCGGGAACCAGGGGGATTCCGAAGCTGAAATAAACGCGGTTCCACTCCGGAGAGACCCTGCTTCCTATCTATGTAAAAAAAGAAGGGGGCACGGAGGGGGACGACTCTCCTTTAAAGCATGACATAAAGTGACCAAGGGCCATATTTGCCATGCAGTGCTAAACACTAAGGCACCTTACAGCACAGCTTTAAAGCGCACCACTTAGCACATATAATTCAGTAGCCAGCTACATCCATTCTCATCAATTAGTGTCTGTACTGTAGATCTGGCCTGTTTTACGAAATGTCCTAAATTAATTATATGGAATTGCTAGGTCATTGTATGAAGATAAATAAATGTCCGTACGCCATAATATCCATGAACTATATTTTCATGTGTACTTCGGAAAAATGTGTGCAACAATGCCCCCATATAATAAAAAAATAAGAACGTGGTTGACGCAAACCTCATAAAGTGATTTAATCACTTCCTTTATTTTGTGACAGTGAATGTTTCCAGCGAAAAAATATGTTTTGATGTTTCTCTTGGTAGAAACAACTCATTGCCTTTAAGTGAATGCATTGTTACCTGTGCGTTACCGTGCTTCTCACCATATTGTACAAGGAAGCGGGGGAGGGGGGAGACGAGTGCTGGCTGCATCATCTGTATTTCATCATAATGCAGAATCTCTGGGATCTGTTCTTGCCAGACTAGGGGTTGAGTGGTATTTTTTGCTAACTGTTTACCTGCTTGTTACAATCTTGTAAATATTATCTTTTCCTTCTTTTGCAGTTTGCTTCCTCCACAGTTTCCGCAAGAAAAACCACTGATCAGTGTGTATCCTCCTATTAGGCATCACTTAGTGGACAAGCAAGGTGTTAATGTGACCTGCCCACTGTTAAATAATGTATGTAATTGTTTTCTAAATAATCCATGATGGTGAATGGTGGTATCTTTGAAGCTGGGGAAAAGGAATATGCCTCTCACCCCATCCCCCCCCCCCCCCCAACTGGCTCCTAAAAATCCTCTCTGGCGCCTAAGTAATTTATATTTTTGACCATCCGACCTATTAATTATGCCGTGAAGCTGCTTTTCCATCGCAGGGTAGCTTCTGAGTTTAGTTCCAGTCAATGAGACTCACAGGCTTCCCTGGAATGGAAAATAGCTTCACAGTATATTGAATAGGGTCGTAAATATGAGAACATGTCCTTCATTGGGCTTGTGGCTACAGTTAGAGGACATGGCTGCATCATTGTTAGCTTGATCTTAACCACGATATTCCTTCACGGTAACTACAATTGCATAGTAGCCCGCCATTCTTGGGCCGCGTTTAATTATAGTGGCCACGTGTGACGGAGCGTGTGAAACCTGCTCTGAGGTCCCAGGCCACGGGGAGGTGTGGCTGTGACATCATGTGAGTGGTTCGCCCTCATTGGCTGAACCACACACGTGACTCGGCCGTCGCTTAGCAAAGACGAACTGTCCCGAGAAGCGCGTGGTCTATGGGCGGCCTCTGTGAAAAGAGGTTTGTTGCTTCCGCTCATCAGTGATGGGACTAAAGTGTGAGTTATGAGGTTGATATAAGAGTTGATGTGCAGCAGGGTTTTAATGGTGTTATTACCAATGTGGCTAAACTCTGAATGCCGTTTCTTGTAAATGAAAGCAAAGTAGCCAGAATAATAATAGCCTTGAAATTCCTAACGCATCAGTCACAGTTATTCTGTTTCTTTCATTTGGATGTTTCTCTTTACTCGTATTAAAGTTTCTGCAATAATTGGATGAAGGAAACTGCAATATAAGAACGCACTTTCCATTAGTGGAAGATATTTTGGTAATTGTTTGTTTTGTTTACTGCTCTGGCGATGTCATTAACGTAACTGCAGCCACAACTGTAAACTGCTCTCAGATATTTAAAATGAGAGAGATCTAATTCGTTTAACTGCGTTTTAAGTTATCAGTAAGCTGTGTCTTAATGTTTTGGGATTCCTTTAAGAAACTATGAAAACTAGGTAGAAAGAGCACTATATATACATATACAGTAATATAAGGAACTACTGCATAGATGCTTAGCCCGTGCACAGTGTTTGTAGAGAGGCCTTCGCGTTTTCAGTGCTAGAGCCAGCTGCCTAATCAGCCCCCAGGAAAAGTAGCAGTTCCCCATTACACACCTTGTACGTCAATAGGGCCCCGGGTGCGCCATGGCCTATAATATCATACCACCAGGTGGCTCATAAGGGCACTGAAAAGGTTTGTGCAGCGGTTTCCCCAGTTTGGGATATGTTTGTTTTGCAGAATCAGGGTCCCCTCTGATATTGCTACTTCCGGGTACTCGCCAGTTCCCAGGATGTTTCCCTTTTTAACGTGTGGGTCACAGACCTGCGCAGTTACACAATATGCAAGGCTGCCCTACGCCCAGCACTCAAAACACAGACGTTCATGGCCCCATATGTGAAACTGTGCGGGGCCCCCGTTTTCACAGTCCCTGGTGTGATTTCTACCCTCCTTGGGGGTCCGTGAGAAGTGGGCTGAAACTGGTTGTCACATGGAGCAGTGTGAGTTGGCAGGTCTGAAGTAAAATAAAAGTGAGTTCAAAGATGGCTTCAAGAGGTCGTCCAATAGAAAGCTGCAATGTCATGCTCTGATAACACCGTGGCTTCCTGTTGGCACGTAGAAATGATGCTTGAATGGCGACTATTGATTTCCCAAAGGGGATAAAAGACACTGGCACATAAAAAGCTTAATATCTTTGGAACCGAGCATTAAAACATTGCACAGTTCAGCTCAAGGAGACTACTGTGAACAAACAAAAAAAAATAAAGACGGATTACTGCTTTAACTATTGTAAATAGGAAAACGTAAAGTGATAAATGCAGTATATGTCTAACAAAGTCAGCCACCCAAATATCTTCAAGTTGACTTGATGTTTGTCTATCTTCTTGCAGTTTACAATGCACTCGGACCTTGGAAAAGTAGTACAGAGTTTACTGGAAGAGTTCTGGAAGAATCCTCCTGCAAAGGCCCAAAATGCTGCCTCGTTTCCTTAGTAAGTGCGTTATCTGCAAAGAGTAACACTATTTATCACGGTTTAAAGTGATGCCTGCAAATAAGACATCAATCGATTTTAGCTTCATTAGTGTTGAAGCTGACCGCTAACAAAGCAGTGCATTGCTAGCTCCTTGCTGTTTGGATGGTTTTTGGCTGAAATTCCCAACTGACTTCAATGGGGATTTTCATCCGAAAACGGCCTGAGCTGCAGTTTAGGTGGCTATACTGTAGCATTACACCCCCTGTTGTACAGATTACGTTTATTTGAAAATGTTAAAGCAATACTCAGGAATGATGCATTTCTAATAGTCAAACTGTACATATGATGATCACAGAACCGAGTTAGCATTGAAGTGTATGCCCATAAACGCCAACGACTTATACAGTACTTCTGATTCTGGCCATAGAGAACTAAAACCCAGATATCTGACAGGCAGAGCAAATGTTGTGTACAAACGTTTTTCTTTCATTTAAATATTAGTTTTGTGCTTTAAATTGAAAGCAGTACACCTACCAATATACTCTGCAGCATGTGTATTCCCAGGGGAGAATAGCAATTCCTCGTGCTACATTCATTTGAACTGTCGCTTTAATTCAGGTGTGTTACAAGAGTCAGACCAGGGCTATTTATGTCCTGATTTAAAATTGTTTATAGCAGCTACACTAGGAACGGGAGATTGGTGTTAATCCCCGGGGCCCCTGCAGTTTAGGAAGCTGGATTTCATCCTTACTTAGCCTGCCTATAACCTTATCTGCAGTTTAAGGTCTGCTGTAATCTCATAGGATTGTAGGGTAACTCTGTGTTAAACGTGTGTACCGTTCTCTGCAGGAAAGCTGCTGAAGAATGTGTTAAAAGGTGTGTTCAAGTGAATGATATCCTCCATGTGATCATACTACTCTCTTTCTTTTCCTTTTGAAAGCAGTATTTATGCAATTTTAGTTTGTAATGAATTCATAAATGATATTTGTGGCCCACACATGCTTGGCTTCCGCTTCCTAGAAGAGGATGCAGCCACCTCTAGGGTAGGATTCTGGCCATACACATTTGGCGTTCTGCTCTGCTAAGGAAACTTTGAAGCAGTAGAACGATATTCTGTAGTCGCTATGCAATACATCGATTTGTCCATGGATTACAAAGCACACACAGCATGCCATGGGCAAGACGACAATTTTAGCGGCAACCTGCCTAGTTTTGGAATGTATTTATTTTTTCATTTTGGTTTTTGCAGAATCAGAACCCGTGGTCCCCTGGAGATGACGCATGGTATTCCCATGTCTGGGAAATGCCCTTTTCCTGAAATATTTCCCATTTTATGTGCTTGTAAAATTCGAGTTAAGTCAAAGATGGCCACCGTGGTCATTGAATAGGAAGCTGCATTATCATGTTGTCATGACATTGCGGGTTCCTATTGGCCTGGGGGGAGCGAGGCTTGGGTGGTGACCATATTGATTTGCAAAAAACACTAGTACATACAAAGGTAAATATTTTAGAAACCAAGGGGTCCCCAGAAATAAAAAATAGTGCAGTTTAGATACAGAAGACCCCCAGTTCCTATTCTGTGAAAGATTTGTAAAAAAAAAATATTTAGTTGGGGCGATTGTTCCTATAAACTAGCTGGTATATTTAAAACTACAGAAGTAGCCATCTTAACTTTCCCCGCGGCTTGGGAATGTCGGGGGAAAAAAAGGTGCGGGAAGCCAATATTGATCTTCTGCGTCTGCCAACGACTCTTACCTTCCACAGAGCATTAGGTCTCCATCATTAAAAAGACTTTAAATGCATATTTGACAGAAGTCCATGTAACAATTCATTCTTGTGGCTGGCATTCCACGGGAGAAGAATTTCACCAGTTGTGCTATCACTAGGCACTAGACAACCAATAATTGTACCTCCCACAGCTTAATTGTACCAGATGGTTACATTAAGACTCAGGATATCCAAACAATGAGTAGTAATCAGAGAGCAGTCACTGTTTTCTCTCTTCTGAGCTGCTCCCCATGTCAGAGACCTATAGACTTGTGTTTCTGGGGAAGGAGAGGCTGGCGCATACTGTCAGTCACATTGCAGGACTGGCTCATGGGAGGCGAGGGAAATCCTCCAACCAGCTGCTGGTCTTTTAGACTGTATATCCTGCACAGCATTGTATCCATCTTTCTCCTTTTGGGTCAGATAGCATTTGGTATTTTGTTTTTTTGGTAGCAACAAGTCCGGCAGAAAGTTCAGGCCCAATCTAGTTTGTTTATCTTAAATGATAAACCTTTGCCCACCTGAATGTATAGAGCTGCAAGTGTCCTCTAGGCAGATTTGTTTAAAAAAAATATTACCATTTTCTCAACAAAAATGGCAGTGAACGTCTACGTTCTTTTGGCCCTGCAGCAAAATTAGAAGACATGTTTAGAAGTCAGTACAAACAGCTTACGTGTGACATCAAAAGATTTACAGGTATAAAAATAACACGAGTCTTAAAATAATTTGTGCAGGGTTTACTTTAATTGCAATCCATGTCTGCCACTGAGAGGCTAGATTTGATATCTTGGCTTATGATGTATGCAGGAGCTTATTCATCACACCCTATGCTAATGAGAAATGACCACGCACACACCAGTGTTTCTAGGAATGAGAGCACGGGGGTAATGCCATATTGTCCAAAGCGGTCAATCGCACCCGATTGGCTGAAAATCCCATATTGGCTTGCATGGGGCTTTCTGGTTGGCCACTTCAAGCAGTACCTGTTCGTGTGACCTTATACATAATTCACATTGGATAGTGAAGAATGGAGCGTGATCAAATATATCTTGATGTGCGCAGTTTATTTTTGTGTCGTTTGATATAGAGTGCAAATGTGACTTAAAAAAAGGTAAAAGGATTGGTCGCTCAGGCTATATTTTGCTTTTTAACTAATCGTATTTTTTGTGAGTTAAATGGGAAGTTCTCCATGCCTTTTGCAAACAAAATATAGCACCACTGTAAAATTGGAGATACAGACACATATAGCGGGTTAGGTGGAAGATTAAAGAGCAATGGAGTAAAACACTAAAAGAACAAAGTGGCTGGAGGGGACTGTATCTCACTCGCATGTTTATACAGTAGATTGATTTAGGCATGTAATATAGTGCGCTACCGTGCGCACGCACGTCAATTAGAATTGGCTGTGTCCAGGCCTAGCATTCTATACTTCAGCTGCACGTGCGACAGTGAGCGTTGAGCTGGCAGATTGGTGGAAAGACCTGAAAACTATCTTTTTGCGCTGCTGCCTTTGCACGTCACGCTCTATTATCCAATCTGAGTGAGGCTGCAATTTCATTGGCAAGTTCGCTATTCCTATGTCCTGCGGTATATAGATGTTTTTAGGCTTGATTAATTTCCACTAGATCGTTAAATTTTACTGCTGATTATTAGCTATTTGAGTTGTCATATTTGCTTCTCGCTGTTGCTACGCTAATATCTTATCAAGTTTATCGCCCTTAATGTAGTATGATGATCGTGTTTTTTACGTGATTGATTGATTTTGTGCCTCAGTTGTAGCTAATTTTAGTGGCTTCCAGGCATCAGACTGTCTTGGCAACAGGCAAGAGAGGTAAAAAGGAGAGACAGTGCAAGGCAGAGAGAAGGCAGAAGCACTAAAAAAACATAACATACTGTTCACTGGGTTTTGGTGACGATGTCATATCCCAGCCCAGTGGCTGTGTGTGAAGCAGGGTGTGACGTCATGGCCACGCCTACCCATTTGCGTCATAGCCACGCCCAGCTGTCGCTCACAGCACTGACCGTACACACAAAAAGTGTGATTCACGTGCACGAGCATTAGCACACATGAGCGCACCAACTATAAAACAAGCCTAAAGCGTTGGAAAGCTCCTTAGAGCAAGGGGTCAATCTTCAGTCCCTGATGGTTCTCCGGGATCACTCTTATCTTCCACCTAACCCGAGTAACCTTTGCCCTCTGATGTCTGTCGGCATCTCTGAAGGATTTGGGAACAGCTGCAGCTGTTCTATAAGGGTTGTACTGTACCATTACATTTGCGCTTTGTTTGTCACTGACACTTGTTGAAAAATCTCTAATTTAAGAGTTCATTTGATTTAGTCACTTATAACTGTGTTTTTAATCTCGCATTTAGAATTTGACTAACAGATGTAATAAAGTGTATATTTGCCCTTGTTCTATTTGCTATACATAGACATTTGCACAAATGAAAAATAACAAGTCATTGTAAGGTCAGGAGAACTACAAAGAAAATGACAAGACCTGCTCTCTTTCAGTTTATACAGCAATCCTTCTGGGCGACCTTCATATGCTCATCCAGGGTTTCCATTTCTTCCATCATACCCAACACAAGAAACCAATAGATCAGTCCCGGTTTCTGAAGCTGTTCCATCAAATTACAACCCTGCCAAAGTTGTCTCTCCTTCCTATGGCTTGATCACTAACCTGCCTCTACCAGTTCCCACCTCAGAAGTAAGTTCACAATGTGTCAGGAAGTGCAGCTAGCCACTGTTAAACGCCTTTGATTTTATGATACTACATCTTTACCTAGGCTGCATGTTTACTGGAGCTGTGGTACTGGCAATTTCTTAAGAACAATTTATTTACATCACATCGTCTAGAATAAAATATATATTTTGGAAAAAGACCCATTTATCGTGATTTGACATCATTTTAACTAATCAACTTTTCCCGTTTTGAAATCTGTTTCTTTGTATGTTTCGATTATTTAGACGTTCGCTTTACTTCATAAGCTATAAACCATTTACATTCGGATTTTATTACAATGATCACATTATTATTATTTATTGAATAATCTTTTTGTGTGTACATATTATTTCATTAATTATTATACCTTTAGAGAGTTGTAAGCTGCTTGTACAGGTTCCATTGATTTCCTGTCCGATTTGAGATTTTTTTTTTTTTAAATCAACATTTAATCAATAAAATGTAAATAAATTAATTGTATGAGTTGTTTTTTCCTTTGGGAGTGTGGTGTCTAAAATGTGGATTGAATTCTCAACTTTCAAGTTGAATGTTGCATCATCTAAAGCAGGGGTGTTCAACTCCAGTCCTCAACCCCCCAACCGATCAGGTTTTAAGGATATCCCTGCTATAGCACAGGTGGTCTAATCTTCGACTGAGCCACCTGTGCTGAAGCTGGAATATACTGAAAACCTGACCTTTTGGGGGTTGGGGGGGGGGGGGAGGGGAGAGGAAAGGGAGGTGGTGGAGGTCTTGAGGAGTGCAGTTGGGCACCAGTGACCTAAAAGTACAGTAAGTGAAGTACTACATACTATATTACCAGTCACCTGTGATGGAAAGGATCTCAGAGTACAGAGTAATTTAAATAGTACATTCTAAATATCAGCAATGTGTTGTGGAACGTTTTCGTCATCATCATATGTTCTGCCACCTCTCGGGTTGCAGTCAGACTAGTAAACCAAAGCGTTGACAAGTAATCAAGTGCACTGTACTTCCTTAATGACACCTAACAAGGGGGTGGCTGGAAAATGACAAGCATTCATCTGCCCCATGAAACAAAATGAGCAGCAGTGATGATTTGGATACCCCGATTGGCTACATAATTGGTTTGCATACAGTAATATCTGATTGAGCACTAAAAGTCAATCTCTTGTAATTATTTTCATGCATTTGTTTCTGCTTAGGTGGGTATAAACGGCTTTACGTACAAGATGCCTGACCTCCCTGACACCTTTCCTGAACTCTCGGAATTAAGGTAACCATTTTGGAAGCCAATGTTCCAGAGTAAATACACACAACAATATGGCTTTTCCATTGTTGGGAGGGCAGGATTGACACACGGTCTATGGTTATATTGTCCTAGATATGATGGATTATTTGGATCCATACGTTGGTTACGCTGATTTCATACAAATATCTGGGTATACAGTGTAGGAAGCTAAATCAGGAAATATTGCTGCACACCAATATGGGGGAAATAAATTGTATACTTCTATTCACCGGTCCTCCTGGTTAAGGGAATCCCTGTCTGCACTCCAAGTCTCAGCAATAAGATAAGAAGCAGGGCACAACTGATTGCACGTTTGGCTGGCACCTTGAGAAAGGCAACGGTGTCTTTGCAGAAATCTGTTGTGCCCGGCTTCTTATCTGAATACAGTGTAGGAATACATCATTGGCTGTGGATAAAATCAAATGAAATTGTTGTTCTTCACATGGACTCGTAAGCTCTATTGTCCTGCAGAACATCGCTTAATACAATCAGTCTTGTTCAATAATTTCACAAGCATTGCCTATTAGAATAGGTCTGGTGAAAACACACACACACACACACACGTGAAAGTAAGTTATGCCTAATGTATTTTTGTGCATCAGGTAAAACTTAATGCCCATTGATTGAGCGATCAATAGTTTATTTCCAGGTCTCAGCCACCACCTATGTGTGATGTCATCTTATGATACTGGGGAGCTAATGTGCAGGAAACTTGTGGCTAATCCATCTGATTTATAGTTCCCGGTGGCCATCAAAGCCGTTTTTTATTCCCCTTTGCTACTGTCAACTCCATGGCAGCAGTTTAGTGGTGATCTGGTCCTGGAGTTGTATTCCCATATTCAGGTTTGTTACACTTTTAGCACAACAGAGATCAATTAGACCTGGAGAAACTGGCCTGGTTTATTACATGGTTGATCTGGCGTTAGTTGGCAGTAAAATGTACTTCTGCAGCACTGTTTTCCTGGCCCTCAGTGCAGAGAATTAGTTAACAGACACTTCACTAATTAGGTGAAAAATGAACATGTTCTTAACCCCTGCAAAACGTTGCCTGTTAACAAAATGTCACATGGCAGCCACTGATGCTCCCACAATGGCACAAGGGAAGATAATGGGTTAACAGTTACAAAGGGGCTGTCCTATGGTTACTTCCTAATTATGAAACAATTCATGTTAACGTTGCAAATAATGAAGGATGAATTTCAACACTCATTTACGTAAACTATTGCCTCGGAGCATTATAATGTAGTTTTACCCAAGAGGAACTATAGATAGCTGTACAGTGCATGGCTTCTGCTTGTCATGTATACAGGGTCGCTCTTAGGGCACTCGTGTAATTTACTGAATTTTGTTATAAGTACGTCATTAAGTTCCGTCAGGGCAGCAAACACGATCCCCCGCACTAATCCATAAGACGACACCTGGCCTCGAAGGACACCGTACACCCCATTCACTTGCATGAGCCATAAGGTGTCTTCTGTGCCAGTCTTATGGAGTAGCGCTTCTTAGTAAATATGGCCCTAAATGTGCTGTGAATGAAAAGCTTGAAAGCGATGCACACAGCTAGCACATTGCATCTTCCGTATTACATAGACAAAAACAAGAGATTCAATGAGTTTACTGCTGGTGTGTATACTATTGGCTATTTGGCTGCCAGATTCATGTTCTAAAAAGCAAGTATGGTTAAATATTAATATTTCCTGATCACCCTGGCAGTGGGCACCATTGGGTTAATCCCTTCTCACTCTAGGTAGGACAGGAAGTAGACTTTTGCAGGTAGGCCATATAAGGCCCCTCCCTCTACCTGCACATTAGTCTTTTTCCTGTCCTCACAGCTAGGAGTAGGATTTTTTATTTTCTAATAGGACTCACCTACTGCACCTAGTGCAGATATCCAGGGTCTCAGCCTCTCTGCCCTGAAGCTCTGATCGACGCGCCCTACGGGTGGCAAGACGGAGACCCCTTAGAGTCGGGGGAGCCCCTGGAACCCATTGGGGGGGGGGGAGCAGCTGCAGCCGCGGGCGGGGAAGCTTAGGTGCAAAGCCCCAGGACCAAACAAAGGCGCACAGCAGCTGCAGCTGGGAGCCGTGGAGGCCCAGACTCGCCGCATTAGCGTCCGGTACGCTGCGGTAAAGTACCCAGGAGCCCGCTACACGCGGAGGGGGGAGCAGCCATAGCTGCGAGCCGGAGGAAAGGCTCATTTGACCACGCTAGCGTCTGGGACGCGGCGGTAAAGTACCCCAGGAACCCTGCTATACGAGGAAGGTTCATATTGACCGCGTTAGTGTCTGGAACACTGCGGTAAAGGGTACAGTGCACGCGGCCGCTCGGGAGCGCGCGCGTCACATCCGGCCGGCAGATGCGTGCACAGACACGCGAGCCGTGCACGAGCACTTGATGACGTCACAGAAGCGACGAACACACTGTGTGTATGTGTGTGTGAGAGCTGCAGCATGGCACGCTCAGCAGGGAGAAGCCAGGTGCTGGAAATGGATTCAAAAATGGAAACACCAAAACTTCAGTTCCCAAGACTAGGTGAGTCCTTAGTTTTTAGTTCTACATGGGAAAGAGAGATGGTATATATACATTAGGGTGTATGTTTAGCATTTATTTTGTTTTTATAAATTAGTTCGGTGGTTACCCTCCCAGAAGCAGGATCTTCAAAAGGGACGGGGGAATCCCTGCAACATAAATGAAAGGTTGCTAAGAAAACTAAATGGTGTTCTGCTTGTGAGAAACCAACCCTAATAGGGAAGTAATTATGTGAAGATTGTCTTAAGACACCTGCAGGTGATACCAATGAACAAATGAGCACTTGCCTTATTGATGAAGGAGGCTGTTAAACAGAGTGTTGATGCGGCAGTACAGCAAGCTGTTAACCCTGCGCAGGAAAGATCTAGATCCCAGACCAGTCTGGAAAAGGGGAAAGGTTTTTTCATCATATGAGTCTGAAATTGATTGTTTTCATGTGTCAGAGAGTGAAATGGATTCATCAGATCAAGATATTCAGGAAGAGGAATCTGAATTTGATGGTGAAAGGGTGGATCCACTCATCAAAGCCATGATACAGGCTTTGGAACTGGAAGACACTGAGGAGTTAACCCACAAAAAAAGATAAACTTTTTGGGGCGAGACAAAGAGTGTCCTGGCTGCTGCTGCTGCTGCTGCTGCTGCTGCTGCTGCTGCTGCTTTAAAAAGGTAGAGTCTTTACTATCCATCAAGTAATTATGGACCTCATTCAGGTGGAGTTGGCGCAACCAGACGCCAGAGTATTTACGCCTAAAAGGTTTGGGAAGATGTATCCATTCCCACAAGAGGAGGTAAAATTTTGGGATGTCAGCCCAAAGGTGGATACTGCTATTTCCAGAATAGTAGAAAAGACCACAATTCCAATAGAGGAACTTGCGTCATTGGAGGACGCTATGGATAGGAAGATGGATACGTATGGAAGAAAGCATACGTTACCGCAGGAACATCCTCAAACCTGCCATAGCAACTACGTCAGCAGCAAGGGCTATGCGAGTGTGGATTGCCAACATTGAAGAAGCAATATACAAAGGTGTGGAAAGAAGTGCTATTCTTAAAGCACTGTCCGAAGTAAAATGAGCAGCAAAATCTATGGTGCTGGCGGTATCAGCAAGAAGGGCTTCATGGCTCAGACAGTGGATGGCTGACACAGCATCAAAGAACAACTTGTGTGGATTACCATTGAGGTGAGTTCCTCTTCGGTAACAAACTGGATGCAATAATAACAAAAGCATCAGGAGGTAAGAGCACTTTTACCTCAAGAAAAGCAGAAGATTCGGTTTCCAACAGGCTAATAGAAACCAATATAAGGAAGCAAAGGCATATAGACCTGGCAGGTCATCTCCAAGACAAACAACATGGAGGGGCGGCCAGGACCGGCTTTTTCGTGACAGTTGCCAGTAGGAGGGCAACTGAAGCAGTTTTCTGCAACAGGGGTCCAAACAATACAGGACAATTGGGTATTACAGACCATTCGTCAGGGGTACAGTATAGAATTCAGAGAGATGCCAAGAAGAAATATGTTCTTAATAACATGGATACAGTCCAAGGAAAAAAGAAGGCAGATGAATTCGGCTTTAAAGAAATTATTACACGCAGAAGTAATAAAGAAAGTACCTCAGGAAGAGGAAGTGGAATTTATTCCAGAATTTTTCTAGTAAAGAAACCTACAGGGGAGTACAGAGCAATCCTAGACCTAAGAAGTGTGAATTTATTCTTGAAAATAAGAAAATTCAAGATGGTGTCGTTGAACCTGATTATTCAAGAGGTACAACCAGGAGACTGGATGGTGGCAATAGACTTAAAAGATGCTTATCTACATGTGCCCATAGCAAAGGGACACCAAAGATGCCTAAGGTTTACAGTAAATCAAGATCATTATCAGTACACAGCACTGCCATTTGGTCTGGCGACTTCCCCAAGGACGTGGCAGAAATGAGAGAAAGAGGGGTAGAAATATACCCATACCTGGACGACATCCGGGTAAAATCAAGGAGTCTGGAGAAACTCCAGCAAGACCAGAAGATGGTAATAACCTTCCTGGAACACCACGGTTGGTTAATAAACAGAAACAAGAGCCATCTCATGCCCACTCAGCTGTTAAGATTTCTGGGGGTAGAATTTGATACAGCAAAAGGAGAAGTGAGACTACCAGACGCAAAGAGGCAAGACATAGCCATGCAACAAAGAAGCTCAGGAAAGATACCAGGACATCAGCAGAAGAATGCATGAAGCTCCTAGGGAAATTCGCTTCAACATTAAGCGTCAGAAAATGGGCAGCAATACATATGAGACCAAGAATCTTGTTACACCCACACACAAAACGGGAATTAAAGTGGTGGGAAGATACCCGAAACCTGGAAAAAGGACAAACACTACACCCAGTGCACTGGGTAAGAATTACAACAGATGCGAGCAACACAGGTCGGGGTGCCCAGATGGGAGAAACATTGGTGCAAGGAACCTGGACAAACCAGGAAAAGCATCTTCCATCAAATCTGCTGGAATTAAAAGCAGTACAAAGGGCCTTAGAAGCTTTCCAAAACCATATAAGAGGTGGCTGTATAAAAATAGAATCAAACAACAGGTCAGTTGTCAAGTATATAGCAGAACAAGGAGGAACCAGGAGCAGAAAACTGATGAACCTCACAGCAGAAATCCTCTTTTGGGCAGAGACCCACTTGTCGGAAATTACAGCCATACATATCCCAGGACTAGAAAATGTCACAGCAGACTTTCTAAGTCGGAATATCATACACCCAGGAGAATGGGCATTATATCCACAGGTGTTTCAAGAACTGGTAGAGCGATGGGGTCAGCCAGACATAGATCTCATGGTGACACACCAAAACCGCAAGGTAAGGAACTACTGTGCCAGACAGTTTCATCCAAGCGCACAAGGTACAGATGCTCTCAGTTTCAAATGGCACTTCAAGTTGGTATACCTGTTCCCTCCAATTCCCTTAATTCCGGAAACAATCAGGAAAATCAGGGAAGACCAAGCAGAGGTGATATTCATAGCACCCTACTGGCCAAGAAGGCTTTGGTTCACACACTTGGTAAATATGGCAGTAGATACACCATGGCACATACCAGATCGCAAAGGGTTGATGCGACAGGGGCCAATATGTCATCCGAATGCCAAACAATGGGCTTTGACGGCATGGCGATTGAGCAGGAAACATTGAGACTGAAAGGTTGTTCAGACAAAACAATCCAAACCCTTTTACAAGCAAGGAAAAGTTCCACATCGAAAGTATACCATAGAATCTGGCTTTGCTTTCGCGATTGGTGTGGAAAGGAAAAACAGAAGTCCTTTCACCTAGAATTGTATCAATTGTGGAGTTCCTGCAAAAAGGATTTGAGAAAGGTCTCAGTCTTAGCTCATTGAAAGTACAGGTGTCTGCACTATCAGCCTTGTTGGAAAGAAATCTGGCAATGGAAAGATTGATCATCAGATTCTTTCAGGCAGTTAAAAGGTTAAGGCCTCAAATCAAGAACAGGGTACCTACATGGGACTTGTCCCTAGTATTGGATGTACTAACAGCAGCTCCGTTTGAACCTATACAGGAGATAGGCTTGAAATGGTTATCATGGAAAATGGCGTTTTTGATAGCAATCACCTCAGTAAGGAGAGTGGGAGAACTACAGGCTCTATCAGCCAAGGAACCATTCCTAGTCATACATCAAGACAAGGCAGTTCTCAGACCAGTACATCAATTCCTGCCAAAAGTTGTATCACAGTTCCACATGAATCAAGAAATTGTGATTCCGACATTCTGTCCAGAACCAAAGAATAAGAAAGAAGAAAGACTACACAAATTGGACGTGGTAAGATGTCTAAAAGTATACCTGGAAAGGATGCGAGATATCAGAAAGTCAGACAGACTATTCATCAATTCCAGAGGGACCGAAGAAAGGTCAAGAAGCATCAAAGACAACAATTTCCCAGTGGATAGTGTCTTGTATTAAAAGGCTTATGAAAGCAAAGGACAAGATAAACCTTTGAACATTAAAGCTCATTCTACAAGGGCCATGTCTACTTCATGGGCATTTAAAGCCCAGGATACACCAGGACAGATATGCATAGCGGCAGTCTGGTCCTCATTCAATACATTCTTGAAATACTACAGACTAGACGTACAATCATCAGCTGACGCAAGCTTTGGTCGTAGAGTGATAGAATCTGTAGTGAAATAAGTATAAGGTGTATTAATAAAGGTCAAACTGATAAGGCATTAACTGGTGGTGTTATTCTGATGTATCCCTCCCTAAAAAAAATTCACTGCTTGGGTATGTCCCAATGGTGCCCACTGCCAGGGTGATCAGGAAAGGAGAAAATTTAAAACAACTTACCGTAATTTTCTTTTCCTGGAACCATGGCAGTGGGCACATAGGCATTAGACATACATAGGGAGGGTAACTATGTGCCCACTGCCATGGTTCCAGGAAAAGAAAATCACGGTAAGTTGTTTTAAATTTTATCCTTTCTAAGCACTGACATGACACTAACCAGTGTTAATCACAAACAGTGAGACCAGACTACCATGAGATAGATGGCAAGAGGGGAGGACACAACACAACATTGTGTCTGTGTGTCTGTGTGTGTATTTTTTTTATATATATTTATTTTAGAATATTTATTTAGTCCAACAAGCAAACATTCCGAGGGAGACCTACGTCGGGCTAAATGTTTGCTTGTTGGACTAAATAGATACTCAATTTTTTCCACTCCTGTGCTGTGCTCGTATTTTGGATCAATAACGTAACCCTTACTGACTTAGTTACTGCCTCCCTACCTTGCATCAGGCACTCTACCGAGTGTGTGCGGCCATCTTTCCTTGCTACTATATACAGTATGTGTATATATGTACGTGGAATACAAAGAACTTAATGGTTGACAATTTATTTTAATTTCCTTTTTTTATCGTTTGTTTAGTGTGTCACAGCTCTCAATGATGGAACAAGAAGAGGATGTTCTCCTGGAGCAGTTTGTAAATCTTCCCCAGTTTAAACAGGTCATCACTGATAAGGATGATTTGGTGAGAAGCATTGAGGAGATCGCAAGTAAGGATTTCAAGATATTTGTAAACTGAAGTCTGTACTGTTAAGGAGTTCCTGCTTACTCAAGTCAAGCTTTCTGTTACGACGTTATTGTTGTATTTCATCTGCAACTGTTTTGCTGCATGTAAATGATTTAAAAGGGTTTAATGTTCTCCATTCCTGTTACTACTTTGATTACGGATTACAAAAGCAAAGTGACTGTATAAAGATGCATGTATGTGATTAAGATTAATAGAGTAATCGGACTCCACTTTTGTCATTATTTTACTTTAATTTGAAGGAAAGATAATTTTTCTTTGAACTGGATGTTAAATATATACTGTTCATCTAAACATAGACCCCTTAAAGTGGGAAAAAATAGATCATGGTGCATTAACCCTTTGAGTGCCAGCACAATGCGATCACGTGACCGCAGTGGCCATTTTCTGGGAAACGAAAGAGGCCTCCATTTTCCTTACTGGTAAGGTTGCATCCGCCATGGGAACACAGGACAATCTAACCTGGAATAAAACAGACCCTTTGAGGATGATGTCACTACGTCACGGGGCCCCTGGAGTGCCAGTCCCAATAAAGTACAGACTATGTCCTGGGGCGCACAAAGGGTTAAATAACTATGCTTATGTGGGACAGGAGGAAGCATTTTTTTTTAATACTGTATAGTGAAGTTTCTGAATAGAGGAAAATAATGATGCTATAGAACCATGCTGTATTAGTAAGCGTTCTTGCCAGGCCCTTGGTTGTGTTTATCCTTCGCCTGCCTTTTTCCATTTTTGATTTTGAAGGACAGAAGTGGAAAAAGGAGCTTTTAGAATAACTTGTATTCGACAAGCACTAATACATTATTCTTTAAAAAAAAAAATATGAATTTGGTTAATTGCGCAAGGATTTCTTGCCCTGTCACAGTATAAATACTTTTTTTTTAAATTCTTTAAATGTATCTAAGTTTTAAGAATAAGTGTGTCTTATTATTCCAAGACTGAAGCGTTATGTCTTACAGAAAAGAACCTTCAGCTGGAGCCTGTGCTGGAAGGGAAACGGCAGGCAATGTTAGGCAAAGTAAGTGCATCAAATGGTTGTGTGGAAGGTTAGAGTTCCTAGCTCTCCAGTTTATTGTGCTTTTTCTTTTCTTTCTTAGTATGAACTTCTCACTCAGATGAAAGCGGCATTTGAAAAGAAGTTGCAAAGACAGCATGAACTGAGTGAGGTACAGTGCACTGCTGATTTCCCCATTTACCAATGGGTCAACATACACATTGAAGCTGCTGAATTGTATCTTTTCTCTTCCTTCCCCCCAACTTAAATTTTTTATTGATTTTCCAAACATAGATATACAGAACTAAAACATTAGAGAGGGGGAGGGTTTGATACTTGAAAGAAAAAGGGGTAGTGGGGGTAGTGGGGGGAGGTGGGGAACAGCACAGTGGTGAATCGACATTTCTTAATGCTTTATATAGTTTTAACTTGGTATGTGTGAGCATTTTGGGACAGCTTCTAAGTTTGTAGTGGGAACCATCTCTGGAGGACCTGGCTAATTGTAAAAAATATCGTTTAAGGTGGCATTACGGGGAAGAGCGAGGGCAATTCCTGGCCCTTCCCTAGCAGAGGTATATAATTAGTCCCGAAGGGCTACAGGCTCAGGGAGCCCTTCAACTGTATTGCTGACCATCTATTGTACTAGTCACCTGGCGGCTGTTCTGGGATGGGGGATAGGGGTGGGGCGGAAGGAAAGAACAAAAAAGGGTTGGGGGGGGGGGCGGGAAAAAACGGAAAGGAAAAAGAGTGAGCATGGATGCGTTTCCAGAGAGACAGTCCTGATGCTCACCTGCCCTTGGGAACAAAATGTGGGGTGAGGGGGAACAAAAAAAGAACAAGGGCAACGGTGTCTTCAAGAACACAGACATGGTTGGGGGTAGTTACCAAGACTCAGATGGTCTGTTTACCCAAGCGCCAACCCCAGAGCTTCTTTGGGCCCTGGGCTTATTGTTACGGTGAGGCTAAACTGTATTCATATCGTGGAGGTTAACTTCGCTAGTAAGCCATTAGTAGCCTTATATTAACTTGAACCCGAAAACCTAAGATAATATATCAACATATACTTTTACATTTACTCTCGCAAAACCCAACTTTCGGGTACAACTTCAAATTAACTAAAACCAGAAAACATCATTTGACATTGACATTTCAGCATATAGTACTTTTACAAATGATCTTTTTATACTAAACCTTCATAACTCTCCAGATCAGGAGAACCCCCAGCTCACAGTTTTGGGAGCTCAGCCTTACTCCGCTCTAAACAAGGTCCGATCTGTCCAGGAGACCTCATGTAGATCTTGATTCACAGGTAATGGGGGTCATAAATCACAAGTCTCGATTGCTGCCTGGTGGGGGGAAAGGACCCCATTCTGGTATCCGGACCTGCCGCTTAGCTCAGGGTTTGTTTCCCTTAGCGGGTGGCTGTTTAGGCTGGTCCGCTTTAAAAAGTCTCGGAGTGCTCCCAGGTAAGGGGGAAAGACCCCCTCTCGGACCTGGGCATGGTGTTTAGCCATGATGGAGGTTGACTGTTTCGTTGGGGAGTTTGGTTGAGGAGGTCCCCGCAGAGGAACCGCAGCCCAAGAAGGCTCCAGCGCTGGTGGGCTTCCACCTCTTGATGCAGGCCTAAGTGGCTAAGGAAAGCTTCGCCATCATCCAGGTTTCTGAGTGTCTGGGATTTTCAATTTTTGACCATCATGAGTCCGAAAGGAAATGTCCATCTATATTTAATGTTGCAATCTCTTAGCTTTGCCGTTACCTCACGGAGATTTCTTCTTTTAGCAAGGGTGGACAGTGCAAGGTCCACATAGACCTGTACGGGTATATTTTGGAATCTGAGGTCCCTTGAGCTTCTTGTCACCATGCTGAAGGCCTCTCTTGTTTTAAAATAGTGGAATCTTAGCACCACGTACCTAGGTCTAACTCCTGGCTGGAGTCTCGATCTTAGGGCTCTGTGACATCTATCGAGGGCAAGGGACTCTTCTGTAAAATATGGGAGAGCTGTTATCCATCTGCCCATGAACCCCTCAATATCTGTTTCGGATTCTGGGATCCCCCGAATCCGGAGATTGTTACGGCGGTCACTATTCTACGCGTCCTCTTGTCTATCTTTAATTTCCAGGAGTTGGGATTTCACCTCTTTGAGCTCTTTGTCCATGTGGGTTTGCTGAGTTATTGTGGCGTCCACATTGGATTCTAGGGTGCTGGTGCGCTCCCCAAGGGAGGATATATCATCTTTTAGATCCTTCAGTACAGTCTGCATCGGGGCTTCTATTTTATTAACGAAGATAAATAAATCGTCTTTCGTGGAGGTGGACTCGATCGCCACACCCAGTTCAGAGTCTGAATGTTCCTGAGCGGGGACATCTGCCGCCGCCTGTTGCGAGGTAAGCTGGCCATATTTTTTTTAAAGTATTCTCACAACTCACTCTGGTCCTTCTTTTTGATGGTTCTAACAGCTTTTGAAGCCATGGTAGCTAGGTGTTGTATGTGTTATATTTTTTGTTTAGAGGGTTAGTCGGAGCAGTCTTGCTGTCACAAGCTTAGATTGAAGCCCGGCGCACTACAGAGTATGAGATTCAAGCCACCATCTTAGAATGTGCTTGTCTATGCGTCCCTGTATAAAGGACTCTCTTTCGGGGGGACACATTCCCCTTTGGGGCTTTGTCAATAGGCTGTAATTTTCTGTTGAATTAATTTACACTGAGATAAGTGGGGTTGGCGATGTTAGGGGGAGGGAACAGTCAGTTCAGGATGCTGCAGTGTCTGGGTGTAGCTTAGTGTCATTTTGTACCTGCTATGGGGCACACGGCGGCGATCTTGGGGAATGGGATCCTCTTGTGTGGACTTGCACTCGCCTTCTGTGTGTGCCCGACTCGATCAACAGGAGAAATCTCCACAGGGTTCCCTCCACCCGGCGGAGGCTCCGGTCTGTCGGCTTTGTGTGCGGGGGGTGGAGGGGGGGAGAAAGCAGCTAATCACTCATCGGCGATGGTGCACTGTGGTGCCTGCTCCAGATTGGTGCCCATCCTTGCTCCCGGTCGTCTCGCAGCGCATCCACCAGCTTTAAGCAGCGCCGAAACGGGACGCCTGTCGGGTTGCCCCCTGCCTAGCCCCTCACCTCCTTCGCAGGTTGGTGTCTGCCGTTGAGTTTGGTGCTGGTTCCAGCCGATTCAGTACCGCTCGGCGGCCATCTTTGATCCGGCTTAGTTATGGGCTATTTTTGGGTTCCTCTGCCACGGCCAGGAGTGGACTTCCCCCAGCTTTTAATGGTATTTTTTAGGGGATTTTGGGCTAAAGTTACCTCCGTTTTCCCTATTTTTGGACGGAGCTTCTCAGACACACATCTTGCCAGTTAGCTGTCTTGGCCACGTGGAATTGTTTTTTTTTTATTTGTTTTTTTTATAAGGACGCCTCATCTGTGAGTATGGTGTCAGATAATGCAAACAGTAAGATTGTGTTTCTTTACCTGCACATGCTGTAGAAGAAATAGTTTGTTAAAGCTCCATTGCCACTTAGATGATTCAAAAATATATTCTGTTTTACGTTTTTCAACATTTTCACATACAGAATATTCAATTCCTTCAACAGATGCATAGAAATAGTATTGCAAAATACATATTACAGTGCCTCTTAATATGGCAAACATTGCACATTTTCTCAGCAAACACTGCATCATTCTTAAAGGCCCCTATCTTGACTTGCCCATAGTAAGATCCGGATATGCTGTGTATTCTCTTGTATTTGTTGCTGGCTGTTCACATTAAAACCTGCATTTTGGAAGCTTTTGCAAGCACTGAACCAGCCATTAAACTGGAGGAAAGCTATTCCATAGATGAGCGCTATTACTCCTTAGCAATGTCAACCAATGTTGCTGCATTGCAGTGTAAGGTTTTATTGTCTGTCACACAAAGTATTCTGCATGTCTTCCTTTTCTAACACATTAAAAAAAAAAACTTTAACTATATTCTTAGAAACAGTGTTGCGTACCTCTGCTTAAGATAAATTAGAAGTTAATTATTAATAAAATGAGGGTGATATCAGCACGAAGTTATTCAGAATAAAATAATAAACAGGATTTCTTGGACTTCTGTTTGACCCCAAAAAGCCGGACTGTGTAATTCTGACACACGCACTTATATAGGCACTATATGGTTTTGGCAACGGGTGAAATGAAGAATGCAACGTGATCTAGAACCCGGACCCAGGACATTAATTCTTGGATCTTAACTAATTTTCAACAAATTTCAACAAATCCTCTTTAGATGATATGATATTAAGTTGTAGCTAAGAAATGACTCCTGCAAAAAATATGTTCTTTCTCCGAACACAGGATAAAATAATAGGTAAACTTTACTGCTCTTGGAGCAATAATTAAAAAAACAAACCCTGATCTGTTTGATGGAACATGGAACACTTTCTAGGCGTGTAGTGCAGCTTATCCAATTTCTTTTTAATGTCTCCTTTTCATTTTTCTTCTCACCCACACTTTCTGAATGTCTTGAGTTATAATACTAATTTCTATCATCTTAACTTAGTCCTATCTTTGGTGATGTTCTCTTTGTTTCTGCATATGCACACCCAAGCTTGCATGGCTGTCATTACGTTTATTCAAAAAAAAGAAAGTGAAATAAACCCAAAAATAAGGCCTTTACATACACTCCTTTAATGCCTAAGGTGGACCTTCCAGCTGTAAGGGGGGGAAAGCTCAGAATGAACAAGTAATCAATAGTTCCAGTGACTTGTGTTTCCTTCTGTTTGTAGAGTTGCAGTTTGAGCGCTCTGCAGGCCAGACTAAAAGTGTCAGCGCATGAGGCGGAAGAGGAATCGGATAGTATTGCAGAAGATTTTCTCGAGGGCAAAACAGAAATAGACGATTTTCTCAGCATCTTCATGGAAAAGAGAACGGTATGTCATAACTACTGTAAATGTCTTGTAAAGAGGTACAAATAAGACATTTAAAAGACCAACATGTTTTTTTTTTTAAACAAATAATCAGTAGTGTAGTATTAGATACTACATATATTTTATATATATTTTTCCAATTCTTATGCCTTTTTTAATTAATTGTAATAATGTACTGAACATCCTTTGGCTGCTTAGCAACCATTTAGAAAGTTACATCCACTTCCTCTTTTTAAACAGGCTCTGACAAGCATTATTTTTCTTTTTTAAGGGCAAGAAAGGTATCACAAACAGATCTGTTGCTGTATTCCCAGCTGCAGACTTAAGCTGAAAGCTTTTTTTTAAGTTTAACATTTTTTTTATCATAGGAACTCATGAGTGTCCTACTTGCTGATAAAGTCTTATGATTTCTATGGATCAATAAAAAAAAAATAGTACATGTTTTTTGAAGGTGGTGTTACTTTAAAATGTTAACGCTTCCTATGTATCTTTACATTAACTGAATCATGATGATAGCAAGTTGTTAGTTCTTAAATTAGTATACAATTGACCTTGAAAGATTTGCACTACCGTCCTGCTTAGGTTGCGCTTGTAGTGCCGGCGACAGCGACGCAACGTCGCGGCAAAACAAATGCATTGCCGCCGTCGCGTGCGCTTATAGTAAGTGCGGCGCGACGGATTGGTCATGATCACTGGAGGTCATCTCTATTTGATTTTCCAGCGACCGTCGCGTCGCTGGCACTATAAGCGTAGCCTTAAGAATACTTTTTCTGTCTTCTGTAGACTTGCCACAGTAGAAGAGCCAAAGAAGAGAAACTTCAACAAGCAATATCACTGCACAGCCAATATCATGCACCGCTATAGGTATGCTGCATTGCATCAATCGGGTTATAAGTGATATGTGTATAGTTTCTTTATACATGGACATCTTCGATAAAATTGCACAGTATGTATACCGTAGGTGGATAAAAGCAGTAGAACATCACTCTGACTAATATCTTCATTCCATCATTTCCTGTGCCTTTTGCTCTACAAGCATATTAACAACAATTAGATGTGTCCTGATTTATTTTTCTTCTGGTGCTTGTATGTTGATAGATGGCATCAGCTAGTCAGCAGACTGACATGTTAGAAAGATTAACATTAACTATTCAAAGCAATGGTGTAAGATCGAAATTCACACCCTGTGTGCTATGGTTTGCATGCCCACACCCATAATCTCAATATCTCCAATTTGAATGTTGTGTGCTGTTTAGAGACTGGAAGAGGCTTGGAGAACCCGTTTGAAAAATGTATGTACTCTTCAATCATTTCTGTCTATGCTATTCACTGAATATAACGATCAGACGCAAATATAATGCAGATCTCTTTAAACATTTAGTTAGAGAGCTGATATACATATAGAGAGCACTCAAAACATAAGAACAGTGTTGTATAAGAGCACTCTGGTATTCTACAGCAGGAGGGAAATCAACCATGAGAAAATGACTACCTCACTGCTGTAGTAACATGCAGTGCTTCAAGCAGCCAATGGACAGTGACAAAGACTAGATAGTACAGCTGGTACTAAAGGCCTACTGTTAAATGTAGAGTCTGTGCTCTGCTATGCTCTGGGTTTACACAATCTTAGCAAGCTCAAAACCCAGACCCACAATATTATATATTTATTTGTGTCAATTAACCCTGGCTAAACGCCTCTGGAAGAAATCTCACACACTTGCAGACTTCCTGCACTACAAATGTATCCTATCCTTTTTCAATTCTGCTCTCTCCCAGGCTAAACAAACCTTTCATCACTAATCAACATTCACAAGTCTAACCCGCACAGACTCTTCTCTGTCTTTGACTATCTACTCAGACCACCATCTGTTAGCAGTCTTTCTTCCTCTAATTCACTTCAGGACTTTGCTGATTATTTCAAGACGAGGGGGGATTCTATTCTGCAAGACATCCCCTCTGTTTCCTCCTCACACTCTACATCTCTTCTTAACTCTCCTCCTGCCTTCCTCAACTCCTTTTCCTCTGTCACAGAGGAGGATGTGTCGCTGCTGATCTCCTATTCTCCCTCTACCACCTACCCTCTTGACCCCATTTCCTCCCATCTCCTCAAACCTCTTGCTCGTACTGTAATCCCTACACTTCACATTTTCAACTCCTCCCTCTACTCTGGTACCTTTCCCACCTTCTTCAAGCATGCAACAATTATACCCTTGCTCAAAAATAAAAAGCTCGACCCTACCTGTCTCTAATTATTGCCCTGTTTCCCTTCTGCCGCTAAACTCCTTGAACGCCTTGTGTTCTCTCGCTTGCTCCATTTTCTCACCACCTACTCTCTCCTAGGCCCCTTACAAATCTGGCTTCCGCACTGCTTGCTCCACTGAAACAGCCCTCACCAAAATAACTAATAACCTCCTTGCTGCAAGAGACAATGGTTATTACACTTTGCTCATATTACCCAACACCTCTGCAGCTTTTGATACTGTGGACCAGGGGTGCGCAAACTTATCTTCATACACCCCCTATCCCCTCTCCCCTCCGGCTCGCGCCCCCACCCCTGGCGTCAAATGACGTTGCAGGGTCATGTGACGTCACATGACCCAGCGGCGTCATTTGACGCCGGTTGCCATGGAGACGCATCGTTGGAACCAAGGTTAGTAAACTAGTCACGGGGGCCTAACGCGATCCCCTGTATTTATTTTAAATGCCTTCAAGCGCGGGACCTCTGTAACACCCGCGCCCCCCAGACAATCTAGCGCCCCCCACTATGCGTACCGCTGCTGTGGACCACCCACTTCTCTTTCACATCCTCCATACTCTTGGTATCCATAACTGAGCTCTATACTGGATTTCCTCGTACCTCTCCCATCGTACTTTCAGTGTCTCGTTTGCTAACAGGCAGTGTAGGATGTAGGAGCACAGCAAAAATAATTTCCACCAGGGAAAAATAAGTTGAAGGCAACACCACGTAAAAATAAGAAGGTTCATTAGCTCACAATGAAAGTGAAAGCACAAACGCACCAACGCGTTTCATCCCGTGGGACTTTATCAAGGTGTGATTAAACAACAAGTACAATAACATTTAGAGCGTCGCCAATTCGCGCCAAAACCTACCAGCGTGGCGTCATGGTTCCACGTCTGAGGCCCGTCGCGTCGACCCGACACCTCCCTCAGCCTGCCAGACTAATCCGGCACCTAGAGTGATGTCACAGTCCAGCGACATTGCCTCGGGCTGGACCGCAATCAAGCGCCACCCCTGATAGGCAGTGGGAATCAGATGACCTAGCTAATTAAACAAAACAAACTTTATTGAAACAGTAAACAAACAAAAATATTTAAAGGATAAAAGAGAACTACAGTATATAAAGTGAAAAATAGCAAAAGATAAACAGCTGTTACTATACATCTCAGACGCCCTGACCTTAGCCCCTTGCAGACGCACTTACCATAATACCCTCCTACTGTCTCTGTACGTTCTCCCTAATTACCACGTAGATTGTAAGCTCTTCGGGACAGGGACTCCCTTTCCTATTGTTAGTCACGTCTGAAGCGCTTATTCCCATTATGTGTTATATTATTATGTCACGTGTATTACTTCTGTGAAGCGCTATGTAAATAAAGATATACCTACTACAACAAACAAGCCGCAATGCACATGCAATACGACAAATTATTTAGTACATTACTACGCTTTTTTCTATTTTTTTTTTTCTTTTAACTTTGAGTCATTTAGTTAAATTCTTTGGCCCAAATATTACGAGCCCACAACCATGTCAAGGTAGATCCTATCCGCAGGTACCTATGTGCTACCTCTTTATACTGACTTTTGTATGTCTTACACTGGAAGGAAAAGAGGAAACAAAACAATAATCTAGCCAACAGCATGGGATGCGTGACATGTATGTGGTACCAACGGGGTTAGGAGTGCTGTATGTGCCATGGGTGACATACGGTGCACTGGTTAAAAAAAGGGAGTGCTCACAGAACACCAAAGCCGAAGAGGGGTTAGAACCTTGCTAGGGATTTCCCCACTTTAACAGTTATATTCAGTATCATGTTCATTTAAAGCAGCAGTCCAAGCTACAGTTTCACCCGACTCCCCACCCACACCTCCCTTTAATTGAGTGGTTAAAAAAAAAAATATGCACATGGAGGATATTGATTGGTCTGCACTGCAGCTTTAATGTTTCCTCTACTAGAGCAAAGATCCCCCAAAATGTATTGGGTGGCTTACAATAATTTGAGCCTCTGAACCCCCACAGCCACTAATATAATCCTCTTTACCTCATCAAACTCCAATATGGAAGCTACTTCAGTGGCAAAAACGGTTTGTGTGACCTATAAAGTATCAGCACAGCAGACATGGGAAGGGCATATGTATTGTAATTACATAAACAATGTTTTTCTCTAAGCAGGAGAATTTGTAGGGTGGCTATATATACAGTAATAAAATGGAGCAGCACGCTCAATTTCAGGGTAACATGTTTTCTTCCCACCCCTCCCCTCCCCCAACCCACTGAACATCCATTGCTACAGGCAGGGCCGCCAACAGGGGGGGGGGGCAAAGGGCACTGGCATCCCGGGCCCCGTGGGTCAGGGGGGCCCGGCCACCAGTTATTTAAATAAATTTTAAAAAAGTGGCGGCGATTCCCCGCGGTCCCGGCCCGCATGCGCTGGGCCTGCTCTCAACGTGGGACGGAGGGGGAAGTACCTGCTGCCCTCTTCCCCCCGCTCCCAACGTGGGACGGAGGAGGAAGTACCTGCGGCCTGCTTCTCCCTCCCAGCCTTACCCCCCCCCCCCCCCGCGGCCAGCTTCCTGCGTGCCCCCCCGAGCCTGCCTTCCGTGCCACCCAGTCACCGTCACCCACCCAGTCACCGTCACCCACCCAGTCACCGTCTCCCACCCAGTCACCATCTCCCACCCAGTCACCGTCACCCACCCAGTCACCGTCACCCACCCAGTCACCGTTTCCCACCCAGTCACTGTCTCCCACCCAAGTGTCACTCACCCACCCAGTCACTGTCTTCCAAGACACTGTCAACCCAGTCACTGTCTAACCCACCATCATTCACCCATTCACCCACCGTCATTCATTCATCCACCCAACCCACCCAAACTGTCATTCACCCACCCCACAGTCATTCACCCATCCACCCACCGTCATTCACTCACCCACCCACCGTCATTCACTCACCCACCGTCATTCACTCACTCACCCACCCACCGTCATTCACCCACCCACAAACTCACCCAGGCAGGCAGTCACATGTCTGTTGAAAATATAAAAATAAACAGGTTGCATTGTAATGTTTTTTTCTGTATCACAATAAGAAAACAGTTAAGTAAAAGTTATGTGCTAAAAAATATTTTTTTGTGGTAGTTGCGCTATGTGTTCGGGGGGGGGGAGCCTTCTCCTTTAATTTGTCCTGGGCCCCATGATTTCTGTTGGCGGCCCTGGCTACAGGTACCTATTTTTAAAGAACATATGTATTGAATTGCCTCTATTTGGCGTGTGCGGCAGAATCAATGCTTTGTAAAGTGATTCTTTGGCATGTGAGGTTCTGCCTTTCTGGACCACCACTGAGTTCTATTAGATTTATTATCAAATAAGAGCCATAGATTGACCTGCATTTTATTTGGAAAGAAGGTTAGCTGAGGACGTCACTGTGGTACATCAGTAGTTCAGGGATTCTAGGAGTCGAGCCGTGGTTTAATTCCAGGAATCTTCCCGAGGAGTCATATCATTGTGCAGTCTCTTTGAACCTATAACATCTTTGATGTGTAAATTATACCCCCCATTATGACGTTCACTATGATTGACTGCAGTCGGAGCCTTGGTATGTTGTAAGGAAAGTACTTTATTATAATTTATTTATGAAGCGCCAACACATTCTGCAGTACGGTACAATGGCAAAACAGTGATAACTTACATAAACTTAATAAATAAGGACACACAAGCACAAACTGATCCAAAAGGGAATGTGGACCCTGCTCGTGAGAGCACACTCTTGATTTACTTAAATGCTTTATTTACTTCACAAACAGTACGTAGGTTATTTTATGGTGTGAAAGAAAAACATTTAATCCAAGTATGTGGCAAACTTTATTCATGACCAATGGGAAAAGTGCAATCCTTAGAACGGAGCAATACCAGCTAGAGATCCTGAATAAATCACATAGCTTTATGCTTTGAAGGTATTGGTCAGGTCTCAGGTCGGGCAATATACCGGTACCATACGAATACTGCGATATTGAACTCAGACGGCATGCCAATATAGGAGCTGCTTTATTATCGCGGTGTTGGAGTGTGAGTTGTCGTTTTGTGGAGTCTCATGGAGCTGCCAGACTGAGACACACTACCATCACTCCTTCCACCCTTTCGGCCAGCCTGTGCTTCTCAATGCAGGGAGGGAGGAGCGTCTGGCAGCTCCATGTTAGGCAGGATAAGGAATGCAGCATTATAGGTCACCACCCCTTCCTCACCCTCCCCACCACTGCAGACAAGGATTCTGGGTAGCAATATCCAAAATGCGCACACTGAAAGTGTCACACACTCTATTGTCTTGCTGTATTACACAGTTTGGACAAGGAAGTACAGTTGACCCGCTCGGACAGCCAATTTGTCTTTTTTAGACTCAGTTTGTAGTTAGTCACAGATTCTGTATTAACATTGTCATTTTGTTGCTTCATTAGGGATAGTATTTGCATTACTATATGCAAACTGAACCAGTGATGTTTTAAATAATTCTATTCCGACTAAACAAATGTTTCTTTTTTTTTTTTCTTTTTTTCCCCTTCAGATCATTTGAAACATTTTGGATCGAGAGAACGAATTGTGGAATAAACCTCAGAAAGCACATTTTGTATTTGATTTGAAAATGTAAAATTAAGAAGTAATTATTGATTGTATTATGTTATATCGATAGACTATTTGGTAGGATTTGTTTTTGTACAACTTCACCCATCATTTGCTACATGATTAAAAAAAAAAAGTCCTTGTATTCAAACGAAGACACTAATTACTCCTTATACATTTTATTTTCTTTGTATTTACAATGATTTATATTAAAATATCTATTTAACGTGGACTATAAGCCTTTTACCTTTTTGTTTAAAAAAAAATTGTGCGAAACGTTTACAATTATGATAGTGCCTATGCAAGTTAGTTTATCCTTGATATGATGCAAGTAAAATCTTTATCCAAGGAAGATAAAGCATGCTAAAAACTCAATTTTGTATGCACTTTGTCGACATCGCTTAGATTTGATGAACACAAAGTACAGGTAGTCCTCGTTATCCAACGTTTCACTTTACAACAACTGGCATATCCAACGCTTTACAATGCAACCCTAAAGGCCGTTTTTCAACGCCCGAATGCGTTATCCAAAGCTCTCCGCCACTGATTAACATGGGACTCACTTTACAACGGTTTCACTATTCAATGCTACTTCCAGAACGGACTCCGTTGGATAACCGAGGACTGCCTGTACAGGCAAAAGAAAATTGCATTTGTTTCAAAGTTAATGATCACTTTATAATAAATAATTTGCTTTGTATGATATTTTCAGTTTAATTGTAATGCTGCTGGGAATGTTTTCTTTTTTTTCCCTCATTTATTTCAGCAGTGGGCACTGACTTGCATTTCAGTGAAAGGATAAAATAAATCTGTTTAAGGGAAGTGTCAGTGATCTAGCCTGGTGAAAAGCAATCCTCATGCATCTATCCTTAATGATACTTTTGTATGTCCATGCTGGAGACAATATAACGATCCTTTTACATTTGTTTTGGAAGAGTACTGCTTTATTTATGGTTGGTTTACATTTGTGGGAAGGCCTAAACAGACATTTAATCCTGGGTTTGTGCCACGCCTTACAGCGATCATGTTGGGGGCAATAGTTGAATGCTTGCAAATAGGAAACTAAGTTTCCCAGTAAAGCGATACACTTTTACCATCATGCTGCTATTGCAGTATAAGTTCCCATGAACTTGCACTCCTGCTAGTGCTAGTTTTGCTTTATTTCATGGGGGAGATTGTGTTCACTTCTCCACCAGCATAAAATTGGATGACGTTCCACTTCTCTCCTAGTCCTGAGGAAGAGGAGAGCAACCATGTGATCGCTCACCACAGGCATGGCGACATTTAATATAGGTTGTGTAATTTACCAGTTCCAGTTTATCTGAACCATCTCCACAGGCAACCCTAGCCAGGCCATGTTTCAGTAATATCACTTATACTTTTACTAAAAATGTAAAGGGCATAAAATATGTACTCGGGATTAACCAATGCATATTACAAACAGGTTTGGCTGGCCCGCAAAGTAGATTTCTGGAAATACTGATTATTGCACAGCTCCTGCAATGGTTTGAACCACTCACATTGAAAACCTAAGACTATCCTATAGATGTTTCTAAGACACTAATAAACCTGTGGGTTAGATGCAATTTAAGGGCTTGAGTACACATGGCTGCATGCGCGCGCCTCAGTCTGTTACATTGCCCCCCAAGGCCAACCTCTTTTGAAATCCTAGTTGGCAGAATCTTCCTCCCCTTTTCTAAGCCCATCTTGCTTGCTAGCATCTACCGCCCCCCTAAAGCCCCTCTACAATCTGACTGATATTACCCAGTTTCTTGGCTCCATTTCCTCTCCGAATGAGAAGAGTGAGCTGCTAGTTCTTGGGGATTTCAACGTCAATTGGCTTGACCCTAAAAACCACACACAAATTAAATTGCTTAAGCTATCGCAACTCATTTCCCAACCCACACGGACAAACCTGAAATCGCACAACCATTCCTTGCTTGACTGGATTCTCTCAAATCCCAGCAGAATCCAATCCTCTGGCATCCTTCCTGACATTTTCAGTGACCATGCAATAGTGTACTGTGTAAGGAAAATTAAACTGCCCTAAAGTTCTCCTCACTAGAACATTTAGAAACTTTAACCCACAAGTTTCTGGCTGACCTTACCAACTGCCCTTGGCACATTCTGCGCTGCCCTGATTCTGCGCTAGACTATTTCCAATCGAGTTCTTAAAACTCTGTGATACCCATGCTCCACTACGCAGAAGGGTACGGGGTGCCCACCTTCCATGGGTTACACCTGACCTTATAGCACTCTTACCAGTTCAGAGATGCCTTGTGGAAAAGCCACAAAGTAACTGGCACTACCAAGGATCTCAATCACTACAGATGCCTGCAGAACGTGCACAAGGCAAACAAGGAATGCAAAAGCACACTATTACGCTGATAATCTCCAGAACACATCAAACCCAGCTAACTTCTGGAAGGTTAACAACATATTCCAGCCTTCTAACCATCAACAGCCAAGTAATATCACTAAGGGCGATATTACTCTGACAAACCCCACCGACATTGCAAACGCATTCAATGATTACTTTGTGGGGTGTGCTACTAACTTATTAACGAAATGCAACCCAAACCACAAACCTGAATCTCATCCTGGGAGTACCCCTATAGCCCCACCCCCTCCCAACACTGCCCACAATTTTCAATTTGGCCCAGTATCTGAAGAGATTACACAAGCGCTTCTCAAATTAAAACTAAGCAGCCAATGTGGACCTGACTTACTACAATCTAGGTTCCTAAGACTTCGTGCCCCAGCAATTGCCAAACCAATTGCTTCCATAGTCAACTCTATCCTTTCTGCAGGCCATATCCCTAAAGACCTGGAAAGCTGCCAGAGTTGTCCCAATCTTCAAAAGTGGGGACAAAAACACTGTCTCAAACTACAGGCCAATCTCCCTTCTCCCAATCCTATCCAAAGTCATGGAAAAATGTGTCCACTCCCAATTAAGCGATTACTATAACAAGACAAATTTCCCTAGCCAATTCCAATCTGGCTTTCGCCCCAAACACTCTACCGTAACTACCCTGCTAAAAGTTTGCAATGAAATCCAGTGTGGAATGGAACAGGGTCAACTCACTGGTGCAGTATTCCTAGATTTTGCAAAGGCTTTTGATACTGTTGATCATGCTATCCTGCTTAACAAACTCCAGAGCTCTGGAATAGGGAAGCATGCTTTAAACTGGTTTCAGTCCTACCCATCAGGTAGATCCCAACATGTGTCCATCTCTGGCTCTAACTCTAACCCCCTGGATATCACCTGTGGCATCTCGCAAGGCTCTGTTCTGGGGCCCTACTCTTCTCAGTGTTCATCAATGGTCTTCCCACAGCTTGTCAGGAAGCCTCAATACACATGTATGCAGATGACACAATCCTACATGCACACAGCCATAGCCTCTCTGACCTTCAACACATACTTCAGTCTGACTTTTTGAGACTTGAAAACTGGATTTCCCAAAACAAACTGTTTTTAAACACTGACAAGACTGTAACAATGGTATTTGGGACCAAGACTAAATTTTTAAAGCTTCCAGCGACTGAGCTCCGGATTAGAACCAACACCACCCTAACCCCTGTCACTAGTTTTAAATACCTGGGCATATGGTTTGACTCCCACTTAAAAGCTGCAGTTCAGTCTTTTTTTTTTTTTTTTTTTACATTAATTTTTTTTACTTCAATAGTTTCATGTGGGCAATCTCTAATTACCTAAAGAACTGTATAGCTGCAGGTCAATTCGTTCTCCGTGTATTGATAGGTCGAAATTTGTTGACATATTAAAAGATGGGATTTGTTTATAATCTGCTTGTCTGTCAGTGGAAACTCATGAATATTCATGAGCATTCCTGCACTGACGTGCTAGAGAGAGGGCAGGGCTGACAAAGTGGTGTGCCAGGGCTTGTGACAGGACATGAAGGGGCAGTGCCTTAGCAAATGGCTGTTAAAATAGAATACAAGAAAATTGGTCTTTCAAAGTTGTTTTTTTAAAAACAGAAAATGCTAAAAGTATTTTTTCTTACTGATTTATTAAAAAAAACACACATGCAGGATATTGACTGAACTGCAGCTTTAACATTCGGAATGCACATTGATACCCTGACAACCAAGACCTATGCCAAACTAGGGGTACTTTACAGAAAACAAATCCTCCCTAAGTCTCCTGGTCAGAAAACGTATCGCACAGCAGATGCTAATGCCAATTATTGTTCTCCAATGCAACTATAACACACATCACTGCGAAATGCTCAAAGAACTAGATTGGTCATCACTCGAATCTAGGCGCAAAGTTCACCTTTCCTATCTTGCCTTCAAATTCTTTATGGGCAAGCTACCCAGCTACCTGAACAAGCTCCTCACCCCTACCACATGCAGCACCTATCACCTGAGATCAGACACCAAAAGACTGTTCATGGTCCCAAGGCTCAACAAAGTATCCGGCCACTCCTCCTCCTCTTATCGTGCACCCTAAACTGGAACAACCTACCAGAGACTCTTACTTCCACCACCAGTTTAAGTTCTTTCAAATCTAAGGCTGTCACACATTTTAAACTGGTCTGTAACTGTTTCATACGCCCATAATATATATTATCTTTAACTGCACGCAATGTCTTGTATATAATGTATACCCTGCTCATTTATGTAACTGTACAGTATTTGTAAACATGTATTATTTGTCTTAACTCTGTGCCCAGGACATACTTGAAAACGAGAGGTAACTCTCAATGTATTACTTCCTGGTAAAATATTTTATAAATAAATAATTGGCCGCCAGGGGTCAGTGACGAACGCGCGCTGTGTGTGCTCAAGGCCTAAGATGACCTTGTCCAGAGCTTTGTCACTTGATGTCTGCTGCCAAAGTACCATACCATTTAGTGATCCTTTGTTCATTCTCTCTAACCCTAATTAAAGTGCCTTACACAAAAGAATGCCCGTGCTTCTTCTAATTATCCATTCATTATAAGTGACAGAAGCCGTGGAAAGCTTTAGCTTTTTCCTTCGAGACGCTGATTCTCAGGTTGGTTTACTTTGTGTCTTCAATGGCTACAACCAAGTGTGTATGATACTGCTGGTGGCATACTAAAGAGTGTCTGCTTCATATATGAAGCCAATTGGGCCCGACTGCATAGAATAAGGGACGTGGTTACTGTTGCAGATCAAATCACAAATTTAAACCCGGTGTTTAAAAAAAACAAAAAAAAACCTTCATTTTAGTGATAAGTTATTTTGGGTGCAGGGTAGAGCCACAGTTCTAGGTTTATTTCACCTGTTCATGTTGGATGTTAATCTTGGATAGTTTTCACCTGCTACGTTACCAGTTGCCATTTTGCTAGAATGGCACTTCTGAAGAGAGGTTAACTCTAGCAAAGGATCAATAATGCCATTGTTTTATCAGTAGCTTACACTATGTCATAACTGACTACTGTGAAACTAGATACAGTTTCTTAACTCAACTTAAATGCATATTGTGGGCAATACCACCGCCGCTCCCCTCCCCCCTCCAGAGGATACCCTGTTTCCAATGTCAAACAAATTAGTGTTCTACCTATGTACAACACCACATACTTAACACTAAGATATTGCAGAAATGTAGCCCCGTTTAGTGTTTTTTTTAATAGAAGCATTGCTGCAGTGATAAGTATACTGTAAAGACACTTTTAGAAGCAGTTTCCATGCAAAATGCTTAAGTCTGCCACATGTTGTACAAATAAATTAAAACAAAAAGGCAAAGAAAGTGTACATTCTTATACATCACCATTTTTAGCCTCAATTTTACCTCTCCAGAAGCCAACGGATATATATAATAGATAATCACTTCACAGATTATATTGTACAACAATGGTATTTCCATATTCCCTACAGCACTGACATGAATAGGTTATATACATATACAATTTAGAACGTGCTAGAAACTATTAATTGCCTTCCCACCAACACGCAAAATGCAAGATATTTCCATTAAGTTAGTCCACTCCAGTACTTCCAGTTTTACATTCACCCCCCTCTTTTCAGCTGGGTATGGACAGTTAAAGAGCATTATTACACTACATCATGGTGTGCAGCATTTAAACAGTTAAGATTTTTGTTTGTAAAAATTAGCACTATAAATCAGGGATTGCTGGTCTGTTAGTAAAAACATCTAGCAGGTACTGTAAGGATTCTGTCCTGGTTAGTGTTTTTGAAGGGGGATTGTGTGTGTTGGGCTGTTCTGAATGCCAAAGTTGATTTATGCTATCCATTTTTCCATGTAGTCTTACAAATCAAGAACATGGTGTTTTCCAGTTTTCATATGGAAGAAAGTTGGAAAACCACTTGAGTACAGTAGGGCTCCACTTCACGGCGTTCCGCTCATACAGCGTTTCCCAATGTATACCTATATTCATTAGGTTCGACGCTTGTTCCGTTTTTCCGGCGATTTTCAGCATGACGCACTCAGCAGCTGAGTATGCGGCCGTCACTAAGCAGCAGTTTTAATGCGTGCGCAACTCCTTGTCAGATGCCATTTGTCTGTGAAACAGTTGGTTTACAGCTCTGCATCTGTTTTCAAAGGTACAATACAGTAGGGCCCCGCTTTACGGCGGCGGCGGCCTGGAACCTGCCGTATGAGCGGGCCCTATTGTATACTGTGTGGCATTTCTCCTGTGAACATTCAGTAATGTATAAGTCAATCTCTTGTATAGCGCATACACAGAACCAACGCTCCTATGCACTTTTAACATTCTAAACAGGTGGGAGCGAATGATCAATCGGGGTTCAGAAAGGCGATTTAGAGGAGCCAGGTCTCATCACATGAAGCTCTGCACAATATTGAATAACTAAAAGTGGAACACATAATTTGAGCTCTGACACATTGTAGCAAAGCACAGCAACACAGAGGATAACTTATCATGCCTCCATGGTCCTTCACTATTTAAAATCACTTTTCATTATCTAATCTGCCAATGGCCACATCATATCAAGATCTATATTGTTCAATGGTAATCTCTGTAAACCTTTAAAATGAAGATTATATATACATGGATTAAGGCGCATATTACCCAAAATACATTATAAAGATATTGTGGCTAGGAGAATTCACATTTATCCAGTGTTTCAATGCAATATTTGATCTTTAATAAAAATCGGTGGGGCTGTATGTGCGAGTATCAGAGTTCTCCTATTCTTACAGCTGGGAGTCAGAGATTAAAAGAAACCTCAATGTTCTAGGCCTTACAGTAGAGGCAACGTTTATTCTAACATTTGCCGTAAACTAGCCGGGTTACATTCTGGGTATGTGCTGGGTATGTGCTGGGTATGTTCTGGGCTAGTTTGAGGCATGTTTAAGGCATTTCTGCATTGACTAACGACCCATAGGATTAACACAGCAGGGATCCCTGGCAGTCCAATTCAGTTTGAATGGGACTGCCAGGGACCCCCCGCTGTTAATCTGATAGGCCATTAATCAATGCAGAAATGCTGGGGCTAGTTTAAGGAAAGTTTAAGGCATGTATTCAGAATGTACCTGGGTGTTTCCTGTTTTTTTTGGGGAATTGCCACTGGTTTTTGTTCGAATAAGAGTTGCCTCTACTGTATGTCTCCCTTTTTAAGTCAAATATCTTGCTCATATAAAAGGTTATCCACTATCTGGGCTGAGCTCTTAAAAACAAACATTGAACTTGAAGGTGTGTGTTTGTTATGGTTGATTTATGATGTCCCATAACTACGTCTCTGCCAAAGGGGACTGCACTGCAGTACAATATGTTGTATGTCTCTGCGGGAGCAAGGGCGTTAAGCACCTGGTAATGCGTGTTCCTGAAGTACAGCATCACTCCAGGGTTTGTTTTAAAAGAGGCAATGCAAGCGGCACTATGCTGCTGATTGAAGGTTCTCTGGGATCACATAATGGCCACCTTTCTGTTTCAAATCAATCCTTAAGTGTAACTCAGCAGCTACAATGTATCCTGATATTACCAAAATAACATGGACTATTACAGTTTGTAGCTTAAACTGCTGGAATTATTGGCAACAAATTATCACAAATAGGGATATGTTGTAAAGTTCTTTTACCACTTGGGAAGTGTGCTAATGCCTGCTAAAGAAATCAAAGCTCAGTATATTAAAACATTCAAAATGGCATTAGGAGTTAGATTTTTTTTTTTTTTTAAATGCAGTAAATATCCAATATTACAAAACGGATTTAGATTAATAAATAAATAAATTTAAAAAAAAAAGAAAGGATATTGCTTGGATTGCTCCTTTAAATAAAAAATAAATAAATAAGTGCCCTCAGACCTATTTACAGTTATTTACTACTGCTCAGGATGATGAAGATTTCAATTAGGGAGCACCCAATGACACCTTAAATTATATTTTTCTTTACACAAGTAAAATATTATATTGAAATGACTGTTATTAGTAATACATGCACTCAACCAAACTAAATAAATACAGTAATATGTAAAGTTCAATCATGCATGTGATCACACAGCAACATGGGGCACGGAAATACTTGTACTCCGGTTTGCTGAGACTAGCTTTACAGGACTGCTTCTCCGTGTCAATGAAGCTTCTCAGGTCTATTCATATCAATGCACGGGCCTAACATGTTAAATGTACATACATACAAGCTTCTACACAAAATAAATACAAAATATTGATGCCCTTTTGCAGACTAACAGAGTTCTTCATTGATTAAATTATAGTGTACAGCGCTTTAGAAACCATTGTTTCTTCAAATCTACAGTTAGGAGGAAACATTTAATTCTAACTAAAGATGTGCACATTTCATTCCATTGCATATAATAAAATACCTACTACATACGTATTTTAGGGGTTAGCCTTTCTTCTTTCGCTGCTTTATACAGCTCACTTATGTCTTTTTCTAGTGTTTCAGAACAAAAAAATAAAAAAAGAAACACATACATTACATTAATATCTGGAAATTGTATACAAAATATAGAAAGCAAGTAAAACTTTATTTTTTATTTAAAATGCATTGTGAAGCAGTTGCAAAAAGGATCAATAAAATAATTAAAAGCGTGACAACCCTGTAAAACGGCAACTGAGAGCGTGTAAACAATGCGTTACATATAGTTTTTCCCTTCTAATCAGTTCCTTGTCTCACCTTGCACTAGACATAGTCGCTGCCAGCAGGACCAATAGGGCATTGCATGGCGGGACCCCCTGCTAGTGACCACGGCCAAGAGAGAAATACAAATTACATTTGGCAACATTTATCCTTCATCTAGTATCAGCAGCTTACAAAATGAAACTTATAGCAACTTATTTTTAAACATAAAACCCGTTCTGTGCACAGCACATCTGCAGTACAGGGATTGTTCAAATGTATAGCATTGAACGATTTTGTTTTTTTACAGTAAAGGGTTAAACAGCAGCTTATGGACAGGTAATTGACAACATGTTACCATATTGTATTAACACATACATTAATAAAACTAGATCAATGCTACAATGCATCTGATAAAAAGTTACTGAATTGCCTTTTTTTTCTTTAAACTACATGTAATGTTACCAGGCACGTTTCATTAACGCGTTACACTTAAGAAGTCGAGCACTACTTTGTACTTTTAGAATAATGGAAGTGTAGGAAGCATTATAGGCAAGAAAGGAAACTATGGTTTTCAAATCCCCAATACACACTGGGATGCACAAATACAGCAACCAAATAGCACAGATCTGAAGCCCAATGTACCACGATCTGCAATTCATTAAAGCTGTACCTGTATGTCCTTCACCTGGTACATTTTGGGGATTGAATTTCTGTGATGCCAACACCACCTGCTATGACACCTATACAGCACATTTTCTAAAAAGAGTGCACATCGGTGGACATTGTGTTTTCCCATTGTTCCCAAATAGCATTGCACATCACCTTATGTAAAACACGTCATATAATATCAAGGGTTACGGAGCCATCTCTTTGGCATTCAGGTACACGGCTTCATCAGAATCTGGATCCTTGCCACCATCTTCACTGGGTAGAGAGTCACCACCACTAGGGGACCTGCAGCTTAAGTCCTCCACACCAGACTCTTGGTCGCTATTAGCAGACAGGTCTGGATCCGAACTCTTCAAGTGATCCCGAGTTAGGAAGAGGGCAGGGTTTTCGTCGCCCTGCGAAGGGCTTCGGGATGGGAAGGACTTCAGGTTGCTGCTATAATCCTGGGGTGTGTTGGCAGATGCATGTTTGGTGATACACATCTGGAAATGATTACTTCTATGCTGTTCATTGAACTTGATGTTTGCATCATTTGACTGTGGAGTCTCCAGTTTGGCAAATCTCTAAAAGAAAGATCAGAAAACATATTGCAAAACAGGAAGTTGAAAACATGAACCATAAATATACAGTTACTATACACACACTTATTTTTAATAAGAAAAATGGACTAATGTAATTTACATCATATACAATCTTATTAGGGGACAATTTGGCCGATTAGACAAGAGAATATAATTGTAAATTACATGGAGTACTGCAGATTGAAGATTTGTTTCACTTGTAGGAAGAGAATGTTCCAACCTGCATTTATTCCATATTGGAGGTCAAAATGCACTGACCTTGTGCGCGCTTTTCTGAATACAAGGCAAGGCATTTTTCTGTTACAGAATGTGACAACCGACAACTGTACCAATTTGTGAGTTATGAGGTTTGACTTTGTTCACAAAATGTGTTGTTACAAAACACCTTAATTATGTATTCTTACTTGTGAAAATGAAACTTGTGTGCCACAAGTAGAAGTCAAATTCTACAAAAACTTAGTTGATCACAAAATGACAATGTATTTAATGAATACACAACCTATTTATTTCCCCCCAAAGTGGAAATGTTTCCATATACGTTTCCTTTCCTCCTAGGACACAAAGTACTGCCAGTGACATTTAAGGGGTTATATAGATTTTTTTTTTTAAATGCATCTAGAAATCACCTACAAGTATTTCTAAATCATGTTATTACATAAAGATTGTGAGCGGAGACTTGGGAGGGGTAGGATTTCCTCCCTGTTGTCTGGTGTCACGGTGCTGGCACAGACAGAGCCCCCTCTCTGGTGCCCCCCTCATCGGCTCTCCGATAAGGGCAGATGGAGGGTAAAGAAAACACTTGTACTTTAGCCATGCTAATGGTAAAGATTTTTCTGCTTTAATTTGTTTACGGGGCCAATTAGATGGTAACTTTTTTTTATAAGTGTGTTCGTCTAACAAGCAATGTGGGATCGTACCATTCAAGACCTCTGACCCACCTTCCATAGCTCTTCAGGGATTTTAGGGCTTTGTTTAGTCTCATGTTCAATAGCAGACATATCCAAATTCATATACGCATGAAAGAGAGAGCTTGCACTTGAACTTATCTTTTGTTTCGATTGCATAACCTCCTCAATATGTAGCTTTGTCTCAATCCTTTTTTATTTTGCCATTCACTACACTTTAGACATTTCCATTTTGTTCTGTGGCTTCTATATAATTAGATGTTTAATCTTTCATATACAGTAGTTTTCTTCAGCTTGGCATGATGAACTACCACTTTTATGACATTCAATGTTACCCAATTTCTATTTATACCCACAATTGGCAAGATTATTTGTGGCTCAAAGTTCCTCAGTGGGCAGTAAAAAAAAAAAAAAAAAAAAAAAAAAACACATACTGCAAGTATGCATGCTCAAAAATACTAGAGCATTTACATACTATGTAATTAGAAGATACCTTTTCCATGGTTTCTAGTTCGTCCTCTAGCTGCTGGGTCTCTTCTTTCACTGCCAGAAGGTAATCAGTCACCGACTGGCGTGGATGCATGCCTTTTTCAAACCGGTTATAAAGACCCCTCCAAAACCTGCAATTAATGGGACTAGATCAGCAAGCTTTATACACAGGAGAAAATTGTACCAGGCAGCACTCAAATAGCAAGAAAATGTTTATGTAGAGACAATTATTACAAAAATGTGCGAGTACAGTAGAAGGATGTAGATATAGAATTGTAGAGGTTACATCGCTCCACTGCCTTTTGCAGAGCAGGGGGGTGGCGAGGGGGAACATACACCCCAGCGTCACCCTGTCGGAGCTTGTCGTGCTCCTCATCACTATCACTACCAAATACATTATCGGGATGATGACCTTCACCACCACAACACTCTGTGCCACCTAATCGACTAGTACCAAGAATTGACCCTTTGCCAACTATTGCTTGTGACCTTCTCACAGCTTTCCCAAGTCAGATTATGAGGACGGGTCATGTGCACCACACCATTATCATCTACCTTGTCCATTTCTGCCTCTATCAGTCCCTCAGCCATCCCAGCCATAGAATTATGTTAAGGACGTAGTTGCTTTTGAATGAGACGTGCATTACAAAATGCAGTTCTTACATAAAAAGATGCTTGCAAGTCCAAGCTACAGTACCATCTGCAAACATTCAGATAATAGGCAGTCTTCTATTGTATACATCAGTGATTCCCAACCTTTTTTGTTTGGAGGAACCCTTGAAGTATTTAGAAAAAAATCTCAGGGATCCCCTATCTGGCTGACACATATTAGGTTCGAAAGCGGTAAATCACAAAATTTCACACCTCACGAGCCCCCTCTATTTCCCATACTCTACCCATGTATTTATCTCCCCTGCGTCTCACTCTTACTCCATCTTTTCCTCACTCCCTCCCTCCCCCCTCTCTATTCTCTCTCGCCCCTACCTTCCATCAGTCAATTACCCCACTCTAACTCCATTCCCCCTACAAAATACTTACCAAAAAAAACCACCCCTCTTAATACATATAACCCCACCCCGCAATACATTTTAAAAATGTATTGGCGGGGGCATTTTTAATAAGATCCCCTACCGCTCCAATACATTTTAAAAAGACCCCCACCGCCCAAATACATTTAAAAAAAAACATCAGGTTCCCCCCGCATCAGCCCCCTCTATTTCCCACCCTCTACCCATGTATTTCTCTCCCCTCTGTCTAACTCTCTCCCCCCTTCCCGCCTTTCATGTATTTCTCCCCTGCGTCTCACTCTTACTCCCTCTTTTCACTCACTATCTCCCCCACCCCTTCTCTATTCTCACTTGCCCCTACCTTCCGTCAATTACCCCACTCACTCATTCCCCCCCACAAAATACATACCAAAAAACCCACCCCGCAATACATATTAAAAAAGCCCCTGCCAATACATTTTAATTAAAAAGATCCCCACCGCCCCAATACATTTTAAAAAGACCCCCACCATCCTCTCTTCCCAACCCCCCCAGGAGCACACAAGCAGCAGCCGGACTGCTAGCGCACGCTCCTAGGGAGGATGGAGGAGGAGAGCCAGGATAGCCGTCTCAGGCCGCAGTGAGTGCCGGCGGCAAGGCGGAACCCCTGGAACTGCTCCGCGGAACACCAGGGTTACGCAGAACCCTGGTTGGGAGTCACTGGTATACATTATAGGGGGATTTGTTTGTTACACTGTGGAATCCAATGGTTACTTTGGCAACAATGTAATTATTACCATAGCTATACGAGTAAACAGCTTCCCACCATCTGAGAATGAATCAGTTGATAGGCAGCTATTAGATAAACAACATATGTAATTTGACTATTGCACATATTAGTGACCACTCAGCATGAGGAGACTAATATATATTTTTCACGCTATAAAATCTACCAATCACTGCATTATATGTTGCAGAAATAAAACTACTGTACAATCCAATCCTCACCCAAACCCAAACTTCTCAGACATTTTTCAAGCAGTTTCTATACGGTTTATACCACATAAATCTTACATTTATTTTGTGTCCCTCAAGCGTGCACCATAAGGGAACCACCTGGAGCACGAAGACCATAAAATAATCAAATGTTTAGCCCAAGTACTGTAGGTTTGGTTGTTTCACCGTGTGCTGATCCAGACATAACATTTCTCACTTTGAGATTGTCCTTTTAATTAACATGATGTTCTGAGATTTGCCTTGTGTAAGTATAATGTTCATCTATTAATTTGCTGGATCACTAGAATATAATGAAGCCGAGAGTGGCTATGCTTCTAAAAGCAAACAGCATGTGTTGATGGGGTGCAGAAAGGGGAAAATAACGAGCCCTATGGATATTGGTTAATTGCCAGGTCAGTAACGATGAGTTGGGGCGTTATAATATTTATAAGGAACATCAAACCATTAGTTTGTACAACTAACGAAAAGGAAGCGTAGCTCCCCCAAAATGTGGTTTCAGGCTTCTGCCACCTTGGTAAAGGTGAAAATTTAAAAAAACGTTGTGCAGCATTGTTGCCTGATGCGACAGCCCCATCAAAATATTTTAGTGCGTTGCTAATGAAAATGCCATGACGGGGCATTTGGGCTGATTTGTGCGGAACAAGGATGGCCACCACTTCAAGTGCCTATTTATATACTTATTGACATCTTTTTCAGATTAGTGAACCATGCTCTTGTCCACACTGGGGATATTAATATGGCACGTACGCCCTGGCAGCTCATCTTTTGTAGAGTCTTCTGTATTAAGGGGATCGGTGGAAATACATGAATTAGGGGAAACCGCCAATCCATGGACAGAGCATCTACTCCTGAAGCCTCTGTCTCTGTGTAAAGAGAGATGGTACTTAGTGTGTATTGTTGCCACGATATCTAGTGACTATTTCCCCCTTCTGTTGATCTGCTCGAAAATCCCTTGATCCAGAGACCATTCTTATTTTTTAAAGGTGCAACTGGTTTGAGCCAGGAGGCAACCGGAAGCCTAGGGGATGGGACGACCCCATAGGTGGAAGCCTTTTGACCTTCTGTACTGCAGTAGGCTCCAGACATAGCGGTTGGAGGATTTTTCAATGCTGCTACTGCTGAAAAAGGCAAACTGAGTGGCATGTGAATACAATGCTTTCCAGAACACTGATCGGCTGAACAGAATCTTGATTTTAACATTTGTGTTTTATTAAATGTTATTATGACATGTAATTCCTTTATATCTTTTTACTAAGATGCAACATACTACTATATATCTCGGAAATCTGTGAGAGGAAGATCAGAGCTTGCTGATTACTACTTCCAACACAAAAAGGACTACTTTCACTAAGTGTGCGTCTGAATAAGCGCAAAATTCACAGTATTTATTATATTGTGATCACAACAACTGTTTCTCTTTCTTTTTTCAATGTAATAGTCCACGCGCCATCAGAATGTCCAACTTTTCACCGCTTTGGTCGTATACAAGTCACTCAACTAGGTTGATGGCAAAAGGGGAGAAGAGCGATAGGGTGGTAGTTAAAAAGAGAGACTGGGTCAAGAGACGGTTTCTTTAGAATGGGCGTGATGAGTGCATGTTTAAAAAAAGATGACAATGTGAGGGAGCACACAAACAATGAAAAAAGATGTGCGCTCTGCAATGAATGTGAGGGAGGTAAGAAAGATAAAAAAAAAATGTGAGTTAGGGTGGGGCTTTATGTGCCAGAGAGTGAGCAGAAATGTGAGGAATAGGATCAAGGGGGCAGTTATAGGAGGAGATTAGCATGGAGACCTTATCCTCAGTCACAGGAGAAAATGAGCGGAGAGTGGAGCTTGACATGATGTCGTCCTGTCTGATTGACAATCATGCGGAAGTAGGTAGCGAGTTCTCAGGCCGTGAGGGTAGAAAGGGGTGCAGGTGGCGTTGGGCAGATAAGGGAGTTAAAGATGGCAAATAGGCGTCAAGGGTTAGAGGACAGAGTTTGTCCGAGTGAAGAAAAGTAGATTTGCTTGACAAGGGAAAGGGAAGTGTTCTAGGACGAGAGTATGAGTATATAGTGGAACAAATTTGCTTTAGAGTGGTATTTCCTCCAGTAACATTCCACAGTGCGTGAGCACTTTTGGAGGTACTGGATAAAGGGTGTGCGTCATGGTTGTGGATTAAATTGTTGGGGGCAATGTGTGGTGGGAGGAGCCTGACGAAGCATGCTGTTGCAAAATGCGTTGAGGACACGTGATGCTGTTCCAGTGTGGATACAAAAAGGGAGAGAAAAGATCCCTAAATGATGCACTCTACTCTATCAAAATAATACATTTTTATTTAAATTCGGTAAACATTAGAAGTGATTAAAACCTAAAGGGATGTGCTATGGGAAATCCGGTATATAGATTTCTATGTTTGTCGAATGGCATAGGTGATTAACCCCAGAATAGCCAAACATGCTGGGTGTATCTTGCTATAAATGCAAGGTGTAAAAATTACACCCAAGCCTAAATACAGTGTGTATACAGTTGCTGAGATAGACCCCTGTGGGGTTGTAGCCTGAATATCAGGTGATCCTCCTGAACGTAACACTATATGCTTTAATGATAGTGCCAGGTATCAATAGCTTGGCATTAAATGTATAGCAATATCAGTGGTAATCAAGGTGTTAAATGGTGTACCAGCGTGCAGTAAGTGACACTCTAGTATAACTATATGGGCTCAGTGACATCCCAGCCTATGAAGAACCCCAGTGATCTATCAATTGATCTTTATAGGGGTATATATTGCCGGATCTCCTCACAGTAACCTGTTGCATCTGCAATTTTTCATACACTCGTAATTGCTGACATTTAACCCAGTGCTCACTCGTTATACCTCACATTCACCGCAGGACATATACACCCTTATGCAACTGTCTCTAGCTAGTGAGATCCACATCAGTGGCCCACATCATAGTTAAATCTGTTTAGCTGTACTACGGCAGACAAGGAGCAAACACCTATGTGTTTGTCGCACACCCGACGTCACTGTGACGTCACCCCGACACGCGTTTCGTTCCTGAGGGATGGAACTTCTTCGGGGGTGGGAGGTTCCCTGCAGAGGCCTGCTTTTTAAAGCCTGCGGTTGCCATGGTAATATACTGGCGTCATCAGGTAGGAGTGAACCTCTCCCTCCATATGATGCAACCCGGCAAGCTGTACTTAATGTGATATCCAAATTGCCTCTTACCAGGGAATACCTTCTATTCTAAAAACAAGGCAAGTCCTAAATTAAAAATGAAAATTTACAGACAATGACTTGTGTTATTGTTTTACTGCTATTGTATTTGGCTTAATGTCCTAATAACATCATAGCCAGTATACACATCGTGATACAAATGTAATGCTGGGTGTGTTATACCTATTATAGAGCATATGATCAAGGTACCACATTAAACCTATATGAGATCTGTAATAGATCTATTTTACCTCACATCATAGGTTAATGTCTTTTACCATTGTCATGAAAACACGACACTATTGATGTTACTATAAAAACGCAGAGTAATTAAAGTCCTCATTTAACCCATTCGGGGATTGTGTTCCCAGGTTAAAGATCCACCTTGCCTCCCTTCTTAGCAGGGCATTATCAATGTCCCCTCCGCGAAGTCCCAAAGAGACATGTTCAATACCCTGAAATTGAACAAATGTTGTGTCCCCTTGGTGTGACAAATTTATGTGTCATGCTAAAGCTGTATCCACACTATTCCTAATAGTGCTGGCATGCTCTAATATGCGGCGATGCAGTTGGCGTGACGTTTTGCCAACATACATCAAGCCACATTTACAGGTTGCTAGGTAAACAACACCACAGAAATCTTTAATTGTATATATTTTTGAACCATTCACATTCTGAAAAGTTTTTTGGGTGTTAATAAAACTGCAAGCCCCCCATTTAAAAGGTACCGTTTGTAGTGTTAGTTAGCCATGTTGTCATTGTCGGTGTTTTATAATGGCTATGTACCAGGGAATCAGACAGATTTTTAGATCTCCTATACATAATGGAGGGGGTGTCAGAAAGCACTTTCCTGTATATTTCGTCCTCTAAGAGGATATGCCAGTGCTTATTGATCACTCTTTTAATTTCCCTCCACTGTTTACTGTACGTGCCAATAATTCTAATTGGACTTGGTTGGTTATCTCTTTTTTACCATACAGTAAAGTATTTCTGTCTGATTGTTTGGCGCGTTTATACGCTTTATTAATGCAGCTTTTGCTGTAACCCATATTCAGGAATTTTTTGCTCATTACCTCAGATTGCTTCTCAAAATCTTTTATGGTGGAACAGTTTCTTTTTACTCCTAAAAATTGTCCCACAGGGATTCTCTCAATTTGAGGTTTTGGGTGGTGGCTTGTGAACAGTAGTAGATTATTGGTGGCTGTGGTTTTGGTATGAACCATGGATTGCAGTAACCCTTGTTCATCTTTGAAAATTTCCAGGTCCAGAAAAGTTATTCTGTTCTGGTTAATTTCGCTGGTAAGTCGCAAGTTGTGGTCATTCTGGCTCATAATCTTCACAAAGTTGTTAAACTCTTCCACTGTTCCACTCCACAGACAGCACGTCGTCAATGTAGTGAGACCACAGTTCGATGTGCTGTGTATGTGTGTGCATGTCTTGGATGAAAACTTTGGTCTCCTCCCACCATCCAAGGTAAATATTGGCATACGTTGGTGCACATGTCGTGCCCATCGCCGTCCCTTGTAGTTGGTGGTAAAAAGTATCTTTGAACAGAAAATAATTATGTTTCAAGACGAAATTGAGGAGTTAGAGTATAAATTCATTATGTTTTAAATACTCAGAACTTCTAGCTCTTAGGAAATATGACACAGCTCCAATCCCCACTGGATGTTGTATACTAGTATACAGAGATTCTACATCTAATGATGCTAGAAATGTATTTTTAGAAATCTGTATACCATCTATTTTCCTCAAGATATCAGTGGTATCTATCGTGTAGGAGGGGAGAATGGTCACATATGGTATCAGGACTTGATCTAAGTAAGTACTAGCATGTTCATTAAGAGACTAAATCCCGGAAACTATCGGTCTTCCTGGGGGATTCTTTGCGTTTTTGTGGAGTTTCGGTATGCTATAGAATGTGGCTACTTTTGGCTTCTCAACCAACATGTATTTAAATTCCAGCTGTAATATCACTTTATTATCTAGGCCTTCCTGTAAGATTTTCCAAAGGTCTTTGAAGTAGGTGATAGTTGGATCATGTGGTAGTACTTCATAACAGCTTTTATCACTCAATAGCCTGACATTCTCTGAAACAAATCTTTCTTCTTCCAAAATAACAATGTTTCCCCCTTTATCAGAGGGTTTGATTATGATCCCCTTTAGTTCTTTTAAGGCATTTTTTTATTTTTTTGTCATTTTTGCCTGTCCCCCCCCCCCCGTGAGGACATTATTTGTAAATTCCTGGTTACTAATTTGAGAAACATACTGATATTAGTATCTGAGCTAATTGATGGTGTAAATCGACTTTTCGGTTTGAGGGTAGTGAAGGGGCCAAGGCCCGGTACTTTGTTGTTATCATCCTCTAGGGACATGAGGGTTCTTAAGTATTCGCAATCTTGATCATCTGCTAGTTCCAGAAATTCCTGGGGTAGGGTCAGTTTTTCCCTTTTATGGAATTTCTTTGGAGCTAGTTTCCGGCCAAAGAGGTTCATATCTTTGACCCAATTAAACACATCAAGATTACACGATGGAGTAAATGACAGGCCTTTTTTAAGAACCTGTTCTTGTCGGGGTGTGAGGGTGGTAGTTTTTAAATGAATCACTTGTAGTTCATGTTGATCTTTTATTGGGGCTGGCAAATTTTACCGAATTTAAATAAAAATGTATTATTTTGATTAACAGAGTAGAGTGCATCATTTAGGGATCTTTTCTCTCCCTTTTGTATACATGCTTTATTGTCCCTGATAGCACCTCTATAGAAAGTAAAATATTCTTAGCTGAGCAGGACATTTTCCTCCCCCTTTGTTCCAGTGTGGACACACATTGGCTGGGGCCGAGACCAGGAAGTGTCAGCAGAGGATCCACACTACCAAGTGAAGGTGCAGTACGGACAGTTACATCAGTGCCGTCCTTGGCATCCCACTACTCCAATTCCATGGTCAGTGTCTCCCCCCCACTGTCTGTGGTACATTTTTTATCTTTAATTTTCTTGTGTCATATTGTCATCTATCATTCATGTGGCATATGTAGCAATATGGGTTTTATAGTTAGCTATTGATTCACATATGTTGGTTTCACTAGCTTCATTTGTCACCTAGGTGACTGTTTATATTTTGTTTTAGATTGTTTATTTTACCAGTCAGGTTCAGTGAACCTGCCATAAATATTAATACTATATTTATACTGACCCCCGGTGCGCTGTGTGCATATTTATTATTATTTTTGGGACAGATCGTGCATATCATTGTTCCATTTGGAAAATATATTGTACTGGAGTCTTCTTTGATTGAATAGAGCCCAAGGTAGTGCCTCTACGGAAACCACCATGCCCCCAAGAGTGTCCTATTGAAATGTTCTGTGGATTTACTAGGCACATTTCTGGATGAGTATTGCCCTTCACCACACCAATGTTTTCCTCTAACGTAACGGTATATCTTGATTAACTACCCTCTTGTTTGACAAGTGGTCTTGGTCCCATAAAAGATCTGGACTCTTGAAAGGAGCCTTTGAACGCTAGACTATTTCGTGAATCTGGGTCTTCTATCCTGAGGTAGGAAGGTTCCTTTCCCTCCTGTGACTGGTAATTATGGCTTCCAGTTCTGGATCAAAAAGGGGTTTAACTAGATGAGGTATAGAAATCAATTTTTTTTTTTTGAGGATTAATCTGTGGCCCAGGGTATCAACCAAAAGGTCTCTGCATGTGGCTACAGATAGTGTGCAAGATCTGGCAAGTGGCTTAGTTGTGTCGAAAGAGGCATAGCAGTGAAAATCCAGAGACTGATATAATAGTGCAATCCTTCAGAATCTTTTGGTGGGATATCCCTAAATGGTGCTGCCTCTTCTAAGGAGAAGGTTGTCCTTCTTGTGAGTCTGGAAACTGCAGAGTCTACCCTGGGTGGGTTTTCCCCACTCTTCTTTGTCCTCTAACTCAGGGGTGCGCAAAGTGGGGGGCACAAGATTTTTATGGGTGGGGGGGGGCGGGGGGAAGACATGGCAGTTGCAGAGGCCCTGCGCTCTTACCACAAGGCATTTAAATTAATGCCGGGGGATAACATGAGGCCTCTACCACATCCCTTTACCTTGTCTTCGGCCACACGTCTCCATGGCAATGATGCCGTGGGTCACGTGACACCGTGGCATCATTTTACACCGGAGACAAGGCAAGGGGGATGAGGGGGCACGAGAATGGGGGAGGGGGTGCAGCAGGGAAAGCACCCCTGCTCTAACTTAAAAGGATACATCTTGTTGAATGTATTAGTTGTGCCATTTTTCCTATCTTGGTACTTCCATTGTCTAAGTATCAAATCTTTCTTCCAGTAATCCACGGGTAGACACCAGATTAAACCTGGAATTTTCTCCTCAGGTATTCTCATCAGATGAAGAGTGGAGATAAAGATAAAAAGCATATTCTCGCTCTGATTCTGGTCCAGAAAATTCTGACTGCACTTCATAAACCCTCGTATGCCTGGGTCGGTTTACTGAAGTTTGAAAAGCTTCTCCCAGGGCCTTCTTGAAGGATTCTACCGTGGATGTTTTCAATCAGCTAAAAAAAATAAAATGGAGATATTTGATCTGCTGCTTCCCGATACAGGTTTGGCATAGCTTGCCTGGGTGGCCAAAAACCAGCCTCTCACTACAGCCCTTGCAATTTAAATGCTTGGATTTCGGAGCACATTTTTGATCAGACTACAGGATCTTCAGCTGAAGACTCTGCCTTACTGCCACAACAGGAGAAAGAGTTCCGGTTAGAAAATCAGAGAGAAAAGCGTAGAGCACAGCAATGTATTGCCCGTCTATTTTCCTTCCAGTATCTCCATTACATAGTACATGTAGTTCTGCCTTTATGCCCTCGTGGCTAGGAATTTCCTGGATTCCTTGGAGTCTGACATCCAGCGCATGGCGGTGACGTAATTGAGGCGGAAGTGGCTAGGGAGATTGAAAGGAGAAAGCCGCAAAAGGCCCCCCCTTCCCCTTGTGACTACGTCAGGCCGACCCGAGATGAATGAGGACCAGATCAGCCTGCAGTGGCATTTTGTGGGGCCAGTGCAAAAAAGATAAAACACTTGGTCTAATACGAAAGACTCCCAAGGCCCTGGCTGCACCGTATGGAGAGGGGTGGGGGGGGGGGGGGGGGGGAAGGGAGAAAGAGGATGGAACCCAGTTATCTTTATGCACAGAAGGGTTTTGGTCAACAGAAACTTCAAACATTAATATGCATCCATCATATGATGGCAACCAGATTCCTCTATGATGCCTACACCACCACGTTATGTCCTTATCCCCTCCACAAAACCAAGAGATTCGGTTAAATTCCCACAGGTAAAATAATCTGACCGTCAATTTGATTTACAAATATTGTAGCCATTAATCCCTTGAGTACTTGTAATGTACTAAATGCATTACTCTTAACCTCTAAGGCAAGGGTGCGCAAACTGGGGGGTGCGAGATTTTCCAGGGGTAGGATGTGGCGGTTACAGATATCCCGCGCTATTCCCCAAGGCATTTAAACTAAATGACAGGGTACCACGCAAGGCCTCTAACTCACCTTGGCTTCCAGCGACGCATAGTCATGGCAACGTGACATCACATGACCCCGCGGTGTCCTTTGTGGAGCCAAGGTAATGGGGGGGGGGGGGTCGCAAGCAGGGGGGACCACATACAGGGGGGAAATTTGGCACACCCCTGGTCTAAGCGTAACATCGGAATGTGGCAAAAAGTTATTTGTAGAAACTCTCAATTTGGAACAGCCAAAGAACAAAAAAAGTCACATACTTGAAATTTAATGGAGCAGTGTTCGGATGCAGCGTGCCCTGCGTTTGACTGTGATCGGGTCTGTACAGAGGATTCAGATAGTCCAGACGCTGCTTCCACAAATAAGACCATAGTGAATAGGTCCGCTCTTGAATTCTGGTAAAAATGAGTATATATTTTAATCAACAATATATTCTTCCGATTATAACCAGACATTAAATACAGTTATGGTGGGTAAAATAAATAAATAATACATTTAAAAAAAGAAAAGAAAAAAAAAAAAAGAAGGGACAAAACCCTCCACCATACAATAAATAAAAATACCACTTGTGGAACATTTGCGGGTCTCAAAAAGGTCTGCAACCCTGTCTTTCCCCAAACAGTGCACTGCAACCAGGAATTCTGGGTAATGACATGCAAATGAGCCCAGCGTGTCACTACTTCATATCCATTTTAACATGGAACCCTAGAAGCTTATGCCGGACTTATTACACAGAAGTAAAGCATGAGACACTGCTCATTTGTACGGTATATCATTACCCAGAATCCCTGGCTGCAGAGCATTCTTTGCCAAGAGACAATGGGGAAAGATCGGGTTGTAGACCAGTCTGAGACATGCAAATGAACCACAAGTATTTTTATTTGCAGATTATAAAAACTATAAGGGACTTCATAGATTAACTATACATCTTGTCCACTATGTTTAAAAAAAATAAAATAAAAAAAATCATCATGTCAATTTGGGAAAGAGAATGATCAGATTTTTTTCCCAGTTCATTTTAATGGATTCTCCTGGTTCCACAGGAAAATTTAGCCAGTACGGTATTGTACACCTCGGCACGCTTGAAATATTTATATCTGAAGTTTTGAAAGCTCTGTACAACTCCAGGTACACAATATGTCATGAATCTGCATTTTTTACACGACCCATTGTGTGAATAAATGCTACATGAAACGGACCTGCTGGTTCTCCGCAGCATTGCCATGCTTACTGCACTAGCTCTTACCACACCCTCCAACACATTTAATGCAGTAACAGTACTTCCACCATCTCTGCTACATTCAATATAGGCCCTCCTACACCCCACTAAATGTAATGCAATAGCCCTCCTCCTATCTCTACTACACCCAAAGCCGTTAACCTCAGCTCACCCTCCTATGCACCAGCTGTCTTCATCTTATCTGCTACTCCAGGTGTACTAGTTTATCTTTCAGTCTCTGCTAAATAGCTAAATTTTTCATCTGTGAGATGCCAAACTTAGCACAATCATTCCATTGTATAAAAAGTACTATTACTTCTCTCTACACAAAAGTAGATGACATAATAATTGGGCAGGGATTTCCTTGTATGTACCGCTTGTTCCCATGAACAAGGTTGCATTAACAGCTTCGAGACAAGGCGTTCAGAAAAAACAGGACCCTTTTTATTCATCATATCTCGCAGCAAAATCTCATTTTTCATGAAAAATGCTAGCAGCTATGCAGTAGGTCTATCACAGCAGATTATTGCATTTAAGAATTGTTTGATTCGCTAATAAATATTCTTTGGAATTGGCGACAGCGTGTTGCCCTCATCAGTGCATAGTTACAGAATGGTGCTTGGCGTAGAGCAGGGGTGGGGAACCTTTTTTCTGCCAAGGGCCATTTGGATATTTATAACATCATTCGCGGGCCATACAAAATCATCAACTTAAAAATTAGCCTGCTATATTTGGTCAAACATTTAATTAACTTACCCCTAATGTGATGGCTGGAACTGCTTCTCTTTGGTGAGGCGTGTGATGTTAGCTGGTATTGATGATGTTGCTACTCGCAACTGGTTTTCCAGGTTTGGGTGGGTGACTGACTGACTACTTGGGTGACTGACTACTTGGGTGACTGACTACTTGGGTGACTGACACATGGGTGACTGACACATGGGTGACTGACTGACTGACACATGGGTGGTGGGTGACTATGACTGTTGGTTGGTGTCTGTATTCTCTCTCTCACACACACACACAAATTGGAGCAGGGGGGGCGGGGGGAAATCACACAGTCTCAGACCCTCTCACTCATACACTCACTCACTTTCAGACACTCTCTAAACAAGAATGACAATCAACTGCAAGAAGTGGCAATTTCAGATGCATGAGGGACGGTCTGATAGCTTACATCACATGGAGTCATTTTACGGGGCACAGATCATTGGGGTGGGGGGGGGGTGTCTGCAAAAGTTAATCATACAACATGTATTGAAGTCAAGGAGACCAATGATGCTGGGATTAGGCGCAGGCCTGGTGGTGTCCCAGGGCCCTCCTGCCCTTCCCCTGTCAGGGCCCTGCATAGCTCCCACTCATCTTACACTGCGGCACTGCGGAGCAGGTGCCCTCCTCCTCAGCTGCTGCCCGGTGTGGGGAGGAGGAGGAGAGGCGGTAGTGAGGTGTCTCTCCCTCCGCAGACTCGTTCTTCTATCCCCCAAGCCTCTTATACCCCCTCCCCCCCCCCCGTCCCCCAAGCCCCACTCCTCTTATACCCTCTCCCCCCCGGAGCGCTGCTTATCCACGCCGCCCTGGTGATACTCAGGTCCTTCATCACCTCAGGCGGCTGCTGCCACACACACACACAGTGCGACCGTGCCACACACACACACACAGTGCGACCGTGCCCCACACACACACACAGTGCGACCGTGCCCCACACACACACACAGTGCGACCGTGCCCCACACACACACACAGTGCGACCGTGCCCCACACACACACACAGTGCGACCGTGCCCCACACACACACACAGTGCGACCGTGCCCCACACACACACACAGTGCGACCGTGCCCCACACACACACACAGTGCGACCGTGCCCCACACACACACACAGTGCGACCGTGCCACACACACACACACAGTGCGACCGTGCCCCACACACACACACAGTGCGACCGTGCCCCACACACACACACAGTGCGACCGTGCCCCACACACACACACAGTGCGACCGTGCCCCACACACACACACAGTGCGACCGTGCCCCACACACACACACAGTGCGACCGTGCCCCACACACACACACAGTGCGACCGTGCCCCACACACACACACAGTGCGACCGTGCCCCACACACACACACAGTGCGACCGTGCCCCACACACACACAGTGCGACCGTGCCCCACACACACACACACACACAGTGCGACCGTGCCCCACACACACACACAGTGCGACCGTGCCCCACACACACACACAGTGCGACCGTGCCCCACACACACACACAGTGCGACCGTGCCCCACACACACACACACACACAGTGCGACCGTGCCCCACACACACACACACAGTGCGACCGTGCCCCACACACACACAGTGCGACCGTGCCCCACACACACACACAGTGCGACCGTGCCCCACACACACACACAGTGCGACCGTGCCCCACACACACACACAGTGCGACCGTGCCCCACACACACACACAGTGCGACCGTGCCACACACACACACACAGTGCGACCGTGCCACACACACACACACAGTGCGACCGTGCCACACACACACACACAGTGCGACCGTGCCACACACACACACACACAGTGCGACCGTGCCACACACACACACAGTGCGACCGTGCCACACACACACACAGTGCGACCGTGCCACACACACACACACAGTGCGACCGTGCCACACACACACACACACAGTGCGACCGTGCCACACACACACACACAGTGCGACCGTGCCACACACACACACACAGTGCGACCGTGCCACACACACACACACAGTGCGACCGTGCCACACACACACACACAGTGCGACCGTGCCACACACACACACACAGTGCGACCGTGCCACACACACACACAGTGCGACCGTGCCACACACACACACACAGTGCGACCGTGCCACACACACACACACAGTGCGACCGTGCCACACACACACACACAGTGCGACCGTGCCACACACACACACAGTGCGACCGTGCCACACACACACACACAGTGCGACCGTGCCACACACACACACACACAGTGCGACCGTGCCACACACACACACACAGTGCGACCGTGCCACACACACACACACAGTGCGACCGTGCCACACACACACACACAGTGCGACCGTGCCACACACACACACACAGTGCGACCGTGCCACACACACACACACAGTGCGACCGTGCCACACACACACACACAGTGCGACCGTGCCACACACACACAGTGCGACCGTGCCACACACACACACAGTGCGACCGTGCCACACACACACACAGTGCGACCGTGCCCCACACACACACACAGTGCGACCGTGCCCCACACACACACACAGTGCGACCGTGCCCCACACACACACACAGTGCGACCGTGCCCCACACACACACACAGTGCGACCGTGCCCCACACACACACACAGTGCGACCGTGCCCCACACACACACACAGTGCGACCGTGCCCCACACACACACACAGTGCGACCGTGCCCCACACACACACACAGTGCGACCGTGCCCCACACACACACACAGTGCGACCGTGCCCCACACACACACACAGTGCGACCGTGCCCCACACACACACACAGTGCGACCGTGCCCCACACACACACACAGTGCGACCGTGCCCCACACACACACACACACACACACACAGTGCGACCGTGCCCCACACACACACACACAGTGCGACCGTGCCCCACACACACACACAGTGCGACCGTGCCCCACACACACACACAGTGCGACCGTGCCCCACACACACACACAGTGCGACCGTGCCCCACACACACACACAGTGCGACCGTGCCCCACACACACACACAGTGCGACCGTGCCACACACACACAGTGCGACCATGCCACACACACACACAGTGCGACCGTGCCACACACACACACAGTGCGACCGTGCCACACACACACACACAGTGCGACCGTGCCACACACACACACACAGTGCGACCGTGCCACACACACACACAGTGCGACCGTGCCACACACACACACACAGTGCGACCGTGCCACACACACACACACAGTGCGACCGTGCCACACACACACACACAGTGCGACCGTGCCACACACACACACACACAGTGCGACCGTGCCACACACACACACACACAGTGCGACCGTGCCACACACACACACACAGTGCGACCGTGCCACACACACACACACAGTGCGACCGTGCCACACACACACACAGTGCGACCGTGCCACACACACACAGTGTGACCGTGCCACACACACACACAGTGTGACCGTGCCACACACACACAGTGTGACCGTGCCACACACACACAGTGTGACCGTGCCACACACACAGTGTGACCGTGCCACACACACACAGTGTGACCGTGCCACACACACACAGTGTGACCGTGCCACACACACACAGTGTGACCGTGCCACACACACAGTGTGACCGTGCCACACACACAGTGTGACCGTGCCACACACACAGTGTGACCGTGCCACACACAGACAGTGTGACCGTGCCACACACAGACAGTGTGACCGTGCCACACACACAGACAGTGTGACCGTGCCACACACACAGACAGTGTGACCGTGCCACACACACACAGTGTGACCGTGCCACACACACACACACAGTGTGACCGTGCCACACACACACACACACAGTGTGACCGTGCCACACACACACACACAGTGTGACCGTGCCCCACACACACACACAGTGTGACCGTGCCACACACACACACACAGTGTGACCGTGCCACACACAGACAGTGTGACCGTGCCACACACAGACAGTGTGACCGTGCCACACACAGACAGTGTGACCGTGCCACACACAGACAGTGTGACCGTGCCACACACAGACAGTGTGACCGTGCCACACACAGACAGTGTGACCGTGCCACACACAGACAGTGTGACCGTGCCACACACAGACAGTGTGACCGTGCCACACACAGACAGTGTGACCGTGCCACACACAGACAGTGTGACCGTGCCACACACAGACAGTGTGACCGTGCCACACACAGACAGTGTGACCGTGCCACACACAGACAGTGTGACCGTGCCACACACAGACAGTGTGACCGTGCCACACACAGACAGTGTGACCGTGCCACACACAGACAGTGTGACCGTGCCACACACAGACAGTGTGACCGTGCCACACACAGACAGTGTGACCGTGCCACACACAGACAGTGTGACCGTGCCACACACAGACAGTGTGACCGTGCCACACACACAGTGTGACCGTGCCACACACACAGTGTGACCGTGCCACACACACAGTGTGACCGTGCCACACACACAGTGTGACCGTGCCACACACACACACACACACACACACACACACACACACACACAATAAGCCCACCTCTGCAAACACACACAAAACTAAGGCCTCTCCCCCCTTGGGGTGGGTAAGATGCCTGGGAAGGGGTATAAGGGGGCATGTGGGTTACCTGTGGCCCGTGGATGGGCTGCTGGAGCAGCATAGGTAGCCAGTGCAGCTGAGAGACTGGCAGGCCCGCGGAGCCTAAAGGGAGGGACAGAGGGGCGGAGCCTAAGGAGCCCGGCATTACTGGAGGAGAGAAGGGAGGGGGGCAGTGCTGAGGGAATGGGAGGCCCGGCTTGCACCCTCCATGTAGGAAGAGGCGGGCCAAAGAAAAAAATCTTGGCAGAGTGACAGCACAGGCAGCCAATCAGGAGAGGGGGAGGTTTTTTTTGTATTTTTTTTTTTTTTTTAAACCATTCTTGCTTCCCGGGGGCCGGACCAAATGATTTCTCGGGCCTTACACGACCCGCACGTTCCCCACCCCTGGCGTAGAAGCACGTTAAAAAGTGCTCAATACATAGCAAGAATTATGGTCCAAAACACTTACATAAAATGTATCCTGATAAAAGATGGCTGCTAGGACTGAAAAAATTAACTTGTCAAATTGATCCACGGGTACTTTCATGCATAGTCTGGGGTAGCGGTCATCCGTGCACTGTTTGCACAGGAAACAAGGAGTGGAAGCTCTGGTGTGGAGTCAAGATGACACAGGGGCAAATCGCTCGCCAGACAGGCATTTCTGTAGCGACGGGGAATGCCATCGTCAAGACAGACTTCCGATTGAACTGTCTGAAGCAACGTACTAGACCTATTTCTCGTTTAATGAACATGAACCTAATGCAGTGTATCTGGTACTTGTTGACATACTGTAACAGACATCAACTTAGTCAGTCAGTCGATTGTCTACATTATGCTTCTTATAGTGTTAAACTACATAACAGACCTACAATTGTGCACATTTTCATGGGAATTGAGCGAGAAATATATAAGATATAATGAAAGAGGAGGCACCTTTTTTTCCTGAACACAGTATGTTTATATAAACACACCAACGCAGTTGGAAAATAATAAAAACCGTATCAAAAGCTTTATTCTGAATCTCACCTCATTTCGCTTCTCTCTTTCTGGCAGTTGCATAGGAAGTTACCATACTGGGAGGAGTATATGTGATGCTGAATATGGACCAGGAACCTTTCATTAAACTCAAACGCACAAGGGAACTGTTCCATGAGCTGCCAAACACACTCGATAAACTGATCCATCACTGGTGAGACTTCCTTTGGGTCACCCTCCAGATTCCCGTACCTGAAATGCAAGTTTCTCAGAATTGTTAAACGTATGATATAATGGTAATATTGTAATAGAATTCTGTTGATTAAAAAAAAAAAATATATATATATTTTTTTTTTTTAAAGAATGGATTCTTCCAAATTTATGGCACATTAGGTCTGTCATCATTACAAATCTACTATATATTTCTCAAACAGTCATATGTGTCTATGTCTGTATGTGTCTCCCTGTGTCCCTCCCTGTGTCCCTAGCAGCAATCCCATTGGACCTGCCTCAGGCCAATGACATTGCTCCCTTGACCCACCCGCCCCCGCACATCTCTCATTGGCCTGCGTCCAACACACCAACCCCACTGCCACACTCTCCCAGCCCTCACTGAGCTTTGGGAACCGCTTCACAGCACCTAACCCTCACTGCTCTGGGAGATTTGGTAACGCTTCACAGCACCTAACCCTGGAAACGCTTCACAGCTCTTACCTCTCAACCCACAAAACCCTCACCGCCTGATACACTGGCGACACACTTTATTCGAGCTTGGCTAGTCCCACGAATTCGGGTATACCCGGGTGTATTGAGGTTTGTGACTGTTTTCTGCCCGAGTACATTGAGTTATTTTCCAAGCAGGGATTGAAGCATTTTATTCCCGCTGGCTGCAATACTGCACAGTATATATATATAAACTGCATTACAATTCATGAATTTATGCCATCTGGTAGACACGCGAAGCATTGCAGCCTATTAAATCCTAATCATTATCATTTAACAGATCAGCCGCCCATCAGCCAGGCATGAACCCAGGCTGGGAAGGCAAATGCAACGGGGCTTGTCAGAGGTTAGGAGTGGCGCATTCCAGGTATCTGCCAGGTACATACCGGGTATTTGCTCGAATAAAGTGTGTCGGTGCAGTACCACCAAAACAACTGCGGAATCAGGTACAGACTCTTACCTATATATATATATTGTTTAACGCACGCTCACCTCCACACACCGCACCATCACGGAACGCACACCACCTCTTAACAACCACCCCCCCACCAATGCACACCACCGCAGCCACTGATAATCACTTTCACCGACACCACAGTCCCCCCTCCGGACCCCTTCACCTCCCTCACCGAGCGCCAACACACCGAGCGCCAACACTGCCTCCCTTCAGCTCCCTTCACCGAGCGCCAACACTACCTCCCTTCACCTCCCTCACGGCCCGCATCACAACCGCGCACGTGGAGCGCCAACACTGCCTCCCTTCAGCTCCCTCACCGAGCGCCAACATTACCTCCCTTCACCTCCCTCACAGAGCGCCAACACTACCTCCCTTCACCTCCCTCACGGCCCGCATCACAACCGCGCACGTGGAGCGCCAACACTGCCTCCCTTCAGCTCCCTCACCGAGCGCCAACATTACCTCCCTTCACCTCCCTCACAGAGCGCCAACACTACCTCCCTTCACCTCCCTCACGGCCCGCATCACAACCGCGCATGTGGAGCGCCAACACTACCTCCATTCAGCTCCCTCACCGAGCGCAAAACCAACATCGGTACACAGCAAGCCCTCCTCTATACCGGACGCACCACTAAAAACACTCAAGTTACACCCCCCCTCCCCCCCCTCAGTCAACACACCCACACACAACACACATACAACACTCGCACACACCCACACAACAATCCAACAACACTCTACTCACACACACAACACTCCCACACAACACACACACACACACACACACAACCCTCCTGTGCTCAGACACCACACACAACTATTTAACACACCCCTACCCCCACAACACACTCAACCATGGAAACACACCTCAACTTCACCATCATGCTACACACAATACACTAAATACAATGCTAATTTACACGTCTATGCACCCCCTCCCCTTGCACCTCAAACACAACAACACCCTTCCCTACAACGCAAACACACCACAAAAACATTACATCAACACACCCCCTCCACTACCACCACACCTCACACAGCCACTCGCCTCTTCCTTCCAATAATATCAATTCCTTTTATGCAACAATATTCATCACATACACACACCACACACACACACACACACACACACACACACACACACACACAACAGCAAACACCCCACACTCACTCAACTATCCACACCACAAACAATCACCCACACAAACATCACACACCCATCACACACTCACTCATCCACCCACACCACAACAACAACCACACACATACACACACACACACACACTCAACCACCCACCCCACACTCACAAACAACAATCACACACAACACCCATACACACACTATTCACACACACACACACACACAATAAAACTATTAGAAAAACTACACCCACGCCACACGCCCTCACGCACCACACACGCAGCACAAACACACACACACCCTCAGCCACACACGCAACACGCGCGCACACACAAAATACCTCCCCCACGCCACATGCCCTCAGCCACAACACAAGCCCTCACACACACCCAATACTCCTCTGCTGATACGCCACACAAAACAATACTTCCACACACCCCTACCTAACACCCACACCACAAACACCACTACACATGGTGCACCATATTCAACACACCTACCCTACACACCGCTTCAAAACACACACACACACACACACAAACACTAAAACACAACACACCCTCGCCACAAAAAACACAACTCCCCTTTACCGTGCTGCCACAACCACACTACACGCAACACAATACAGATTTACAGCTCTGGGACACCTCTATCCTTGCACCTCAACACAACACACCCCCAAAATTGCACAACAACACACACCCTCCGCTACCAACACACCAACCACACAAAATCTGCTCTTAGCTCAAACAAAATATATTCCTAACACAATGCTCATTCTGCCGTTTGTGTCATTTCTTACACAAACACTTAGCACACACCCACACAACACTCAACACACACACACCCCTCCTGTGCTCATACACATCACACAACACTCAAGTCACACACACTACACGCCCTCACACACACACAACACTCACTCACACACCTCCTGTGCTGATACACCACACACCACAACCAGTCAACACACCACGACCACCACAACACAATAAACGCTGGAACCATCGTGCCACACACCATACACTATAAACAATGCCGATTTACAGGTCTATGCCCCTTCTCCCCTTGCACCTCAAACACCACACCCCCCTTCCCTAAACCACAAACACACCCACAAAACATGCACACCAACACACACCCTCCACTACCACCACACCTCACACACCCAGTCACCTGTTCCTTTCAATAAAATCAATTAGCAACACAATACTAATTACATCTTATCTGTCACTTGCTGCACAAACATTCATCACAAACACGTACACAACACTCATCCACACACACACACACACACACTACAGCAACAACACTCACCCACCACACACTCACTCACCTACCCACACCACACTCACTCACTATAAAATCACACACACACACACTCACACAACACACACAACACACACAACACACCCACCCACCCACCACACACACTCACCGACCCACACCACACACACAAGCAACAATCACACACAACACACACACACACTATTCACACACACACACACACACACACACACACACACTACAGCAACAACACTCACCCACACCACCCTCACTCACCTACCTACCCCACACACACACAACTCACCCACACACCACACACTCACCCACCCCACAAACAACCACCCTTTTGAACACAATTACATAACATTTACATGACATTTTACAATTTCACTACACATTATTACACTACATTAACACATAATTATTCACGGTTCACATCACGGGCAACGCCGGGTCTCTCAGCTAGTGTCATATATAGGTTTATTATTCTCTTTGTCTGATCCTGCCTTCCGCTAAATTGATGTTGAAAGGAGTTACAAATAATGGAAACAAGAAACATCCATGCCAAAAGAATGTTCAACTTTTTAATCTCTGGTACTGGAATTTATTACAATACATTGTTTGTCTCTCTGACTGTTAAGAGTACAAATCCCTTTAGTAACCAAATCAATTGGGTACATATAGCCCACTTGCACTCTTGCTAACATTACCTGTGATTAAATTTATGGCCAAATGAAATCCAGTCTTTGTCAATTAGTACCTAATGTTAAAGGAGAAAAATAAACATGTTAGTAAAAAAATAAATAAAGTCGGACGGTGACAGCTCTATGAACATGTAGGTTTCCCTAGAGTCAACATATAAGAATATTACAGCCAAACATTCCCATTGTAAATTAGTAACGGTCTGAGGCTCACAAAACGAAAGTTGAGATTCATCAAGCAGCAATGTGTGGTATCAAATCAATGGCATCGTCAGCCAAATGGAGACATCCTACCCTGCATCGCGGTTTGATAAATCCCAGTGCATATTGCAGTACAACGTAATAAAAATAGGTATGCGTTTAGTTACTTTCTACGGTGACAAAACTAATGGCAGCGCACAGTGAAGTAGGGCGGATTACACAATATTGCATTTTAAAAAAAGTCAAAAGGTTCAGTCGTGTATGGTCTAAACCACTGTCCTGAAGTCCAAAGATGAGACTTTTCTTTCATTTATTTTGAAGAGTTTCTGCATTTTCCTTCTACTCAACGGCTGACGCATAAACTATTCAGAACATCAAAAGCAGCGGAGTATGGGATCTCACACACTGGCTAAACAGCATTTTTTTTTATGGTATACGCCATCATATTTATCTAGAGTGAAGGTACAGAAAATAAATGTATTTATCAGGTATAATGTTGTGCCTTCCATGTGGTCTTTTCCAACGTATCCACCGTGCCTCAAATGGTTCTCTGTGAATGTCACGAGTACAACAGATTGGCTTTGGACTAGGCCAACTTACCATAAATCCTTTCATGGTTCTGTAATAAGGATCAATTAGAAGACTTGCAACAGAGCAAACCTGAGCTGTTCGGTCCCATCCATCTGAACAGTGGACAAGAACACTGGTCCCCTCTTCAGATACAGCCTGAAAGTACAGCAGAGAATGGTCAAACAGCAAGCAATGCCACAGACAATATCAATACAACTATTACAATACATGGGCTCGGAACCCAGATACGTTAGAGATGCAACGCCACCTAATCAAAAACATTGGAGAGTAAAAGCACTCAGTCATGCAACACATTGTTCACTTTGAGATTTCAAATTTGTTCAATAGTTGAATTATAATTTCTGCATGGAAGACTATATGTGAAAACACATCACGTGCCACAGAATAGAAGACAGTGTATGCTGCTTTCATTAAGCGATTGTTAGAAGCAGCTCTAACGGATGAACTAATGTTGCAGAAATGTCAAAATTGAAGCGACCATGATAAAAAGATTAAATTAATACTAAAAGCAGCATTTTAGCTTACATTACCAAAAAAGAAAAAAATATTTCACAAAACAATATAAGGATTTAAAACAAAAAGTACATTAGTTAATCAGATTATATATTCCAGTATTAATCACTTAATGTTTTCCACATTAGTTTGCTTTAAAATATTTTTCAGATGTTTTAAAAACCTAGACCACAGGACTCCAACCAGGATTTGTCCTTTTCAAATCTGTTGGATATCTGCCTTAAATGCCTCAGCAGCTTATTCATGAACACAAACCTACAATTGTAAAAGTGAGGATTAAATGCACGTTTTGTGCTAGGAGTGCAATGGCTCTCTACAACAGCGATTGCCCATACGGGTTTGCGAAACATACATCTGTAATGGCAGATCCCAGGTGGTATAATGGGTTCCTGAGCCCGTGTTGGGACTGCGCACTTGGCAAGGCCCTAAACTGCTCCATATTGGGGGTGGTAAAGCTGTCAGTTACATGGAGGAGATTCCAAAGTTGCTCCCTACAATGCTTTGCATCCAGAGCAGCAAGGCATTGTGGGGTGTGACTTTGGAAGCTCCCACAATGATAGACAGCTACATGTATACGACCCATGCGGTCTTCACACACGGCGGTGCAGTTTGGGGTATTAAGGGTGTTTCCTCCTACAAGCTCAGAACATTTCACTGCCTGGGATCAGCCAAACAACATTGTTAGCAATATTCTGAGGAATAGGCAATAAGATGTATTAATTGGGGGGGTGGGGGGGGGGGGGCGAGATTCACAATGTATACAACATTTGGAACCACGGCTCTATAACATGGAATATCCCTGTTCATATATTTGAAGAGCAGGACAAAAAAGCAACATATAAATCAATGCATCTCTTCCACTGTATGTGCTACATTTATCCAGTTCACCTAGAAATACCTTTGCAATGAAGATCCCAGCATCCAGTATGGCTTTGATGTGCTTTAGCCATCCAGAATTCTCTAGTCCCCAAAGAAAGTCACCCATAGAAGGGGATCGGAGCTCACATACTGCAAGAAAAAAAAATGAAGATAGTCAGGGGAGTTTAACTTTAATAGCAACCGGGGTGTGATACGCTACAACAGCGCTTAGCGTAACTCAACCTTGGTTTGTGGTAATTTTACGGGCTACAGTGTAAAACAAAATTGTAACAGCCACAACCAGACAAATTCACCATACCACTTGTTGCTTAGTTCGGCATATCTTTATATATCTTTATTGCCCTTCAGTCCAGGGTGCAAAAAGTATAAGTGGCAGAACAGACGACGCCAAGCAATCACCACCATAAGTATTGGAAAACCACATCCTGCGAGTGTGCGAGAGGTAAGGAGAAAGCAAACTGTACATTTTATTTGTGGACACAAGATGTTTAAGGCCAGCAAAGTCCCTTCTTTCCAATATACTGAATGCTACTCAATTAGACAATATGGTAATTCCCTTTGCACAGTATTTGTGTCATTTAATTTGACAAAACATATCTTTTGGTTAGCATGCAGCCATAAAATCAATCATGTAAGAAAACCAAAGGATTCAATTATACCACAGGCACTGAAAAATGAACGTCACATGGATTTCATTTCTCTCTTTTCCATAAACCTCCCCCCCCCCACCCCTCTCGGATGACAAGCAGAACAAATATGGGTCACTTACAATTCTGTCCACTTCAGGATTTTAGGACAAGTAACAGTGTGCACAGAGTGTAGAAGTAGGCTTGCCGTTATATCACAATTACATGTACAAAAGACCGGAGAAAAGGATTTCAGCAATTATGTACAAACATTGGGGTTTTTTACCCATTGACCGCCCGAGAGGCTCTGTGGTGGAGAAGGGTGAATAACTAGTTCTCATTTACCAATTCTACACCTGTTCCTTCAGGACACGCAAAACTTCCGACAATTATGTGCCACCTCGTTTGTATGGGCAGACTACCTCCAGTGCTTTTCAGCAGCCAATGCAAGTGCTTAGTTAAATACATTTTCTGTAGTCAAAAATCAAATCCTTCCTCATCATGGTCTTAAAACAAACTAAACAAAAAGACACAAATCAGGAAGCAGGAGGTAACTAGGATTAAATGGCAAACATACAAATGTTTATGTATATTACCCTTGGAAGATTTTTAGGGAGGAGATGTGAACAGCACTGATATTTACCGTGCATTGTATAATATTGCGTTGTATAATATATATTCTGGTGAATCAGTGTTTGGGAGAAAAGTTCACCTTACATGGTCTATGTTAAAAATAAATAACAATGCATTATTGTGAAGCAGTAAATATAGTGTTTCCGCAAAAATGTTTGCCAAGGGAAAAAAAAGGCACGCTGTGAGCAGAGAATAACTTCAGAAAGATACATTAAGATCAAATGATAATGTTTGAAAAAGCACTCGTGCTGTGTGAGCTAAAATGATCTTCAAGGCATTTAGAAAAAAAGTCATGCTATTTTAGCACATGATTTCATGCAGTATATTAATTAATATTTCTCACAATTTTGATTTCAGTGACCAAGTAGTAAAAATATTAGGAACCTTATTGGATCATTAGTGTTATTAAATTGCAAAGAGGCTCATAATTTTTTCAAGACATTCAAGTATAGATTAGAAGGATTAGACTGAAAAATGAGGAAACCTGGCTAGTGATTGAATGGGAAGCCAAACTGCCGACACCGCTCTGCCACGTTGCCGCCGGTACAACTCACCTCAGGACACCTCAACGCACAGATCGTTCATCCGCCATCTTTAAAGGGCACCTCGCTCCAATGCCATTTGTGAGCACGCCCAGCAGGACACTTGGCATGCCCGCCAGTAGCCAGGCCACAATTTTACATTTCCCACGGCGTGGAGTGTCCTGCTAGGTGCACGCACGAATGTGCTCACAAATTGCGTCGGAGCAGTGGCTGTGCAAGGTGCCCTTTAAAGATGGCGGCAATGAGATCAGCGTGGCGAGTTGTGCCGGCGGAGTGCCGGTGGTGGTTTGGTTGCAGCCAGTCGTCCTAGACCGGGCCAATGACATACTAAAGGAACAGTCTAAACACCGTCACTTGGATTCAACAAGCTAAGGTGGATCAAAGCTCGATCCGGCGTTAATAGACAGACAATTACTTGAACAACTTTTAATGCCAGATCGAGCTCTGGTAGCCCTGATTGTGGCATAGGAGTGTGAAGAATGAGGATAAAAAAAACCCACAAGCAATAATATCAAATATGGCAGTATGAGTGATATGGAAATATGAATTGTTATATGAACGAGCAGAAGAAAAGAAGTCATTACACCTGTATTTAGCCTCATGGAATTCAAGACTAGTTTTATCTACCAGCACAAATGCCTGAATAAAAAGATACCAAGGAAAAGCAGTTAATCCTGGCATTGAGACGGTTTACTAATCTTCGATAAAGATGCAAGTCAATGGCAGTTAATGTGCGATTGGAGAACGCTAACCTATATTGGAGGCTCATGAACCCATGTGTTCAGGCCTTATTCAACATGCTGTGGAGTCACTTTCCAGGGCTTGAGAAGAGTTCAGTTCCATTAATGACCAAAATCTTCACCAGCACTGGATTTAACTTCACAGCATATTGAATAAGGGCCTTGAAGGAACTCTTCAACTAGTAATCTGTGGGTCACTATCCATCTTTCTACCTACATTTCTCCTAAATTCATCTAAGTTTCCATATAAACTAGGATTCTCTTTCAGTACAAAATATGTTTACATACATATATTTACAGCCCTTTTTGATCCACTGCTGGATGAAGGCCTCCCCAATTATCTTCCAGGTACTGCAGTTGCAAGCCTCAACTCTACATGTTGCTCCAAGAACTGTTCTGATTTCATCCTCTCGTCTTACTTTTTGTCTTCGTACTGTTTTTTTTATATCCCTTGGAATCCAGTGATGAACCATCTTTGTGCAACTCCTCTTCCTCGCGTTGTCTGGCCCACTGCCATTTTAATTTCACTCTTGCAAACTTGTTTGCTTTTGAATCCATTCTTTTTAATATATCTCATTGGGTAATACCCTGCATGCATCTATCCAGACTTATTTGGTTTGTCTGAAGCTCCTGAATGGTCTTTGCCTTTAGTGTCCAAGGTTTGCATCCATATGTGAGCACAGGCAGGATAAACTGGTCAAATACTTTCCTTTTAAAAGGCACAGTGGAAGGTTCCCTTACAAGATTGTCTGGTTTCTTCCAAATGCGCGCCATCCCAGCTTCATTCTCATTTTGATTTCATTCAAAAAGTTCCTTTCCGTTGATTCTTGTTCACAAAGGTATATAGGGTCTTTGACTTCTTCTAGATCTATTTAATTGGCTTTGATCTGTGCAGAGTTGACACATTTGGTGAACATCACATTAATCTTGCAGAGATTTATATGGAGGTCAATCTTCTTCTTGGTAAGTTCTCTGATTAGTTGCTGGAAGTATTCTGGACTTGTAGCAAAACTAATATAGTCTGCAAGCCATAGGCAACAAGTATTCACCATTGATTTTAATTCCCTTTTCTTCCAAATCCAATGATTTGAACAATTCAAGTGTTGCTGTGAAAAGCTTTGGTGATCTGGTGTCTCCCTGTTGCACTCCCTTGCTGATCCTTCTTGCTTGTATCTTCATGGCACTCTCGTAAATGTCCCTTAGAATATCAATGTACAGAACGCTTCAACACACCTGCCTTCACAATGCCTTTAACGCCACTGGAGGTTTAGATGGAATAAAATGCTTTTGTTAGGAAATCTATAAATCCTATATTGTACAACTTGGATGCGGCCTATTGTGTTGTATTCATTGTGAAATCCCACGGTTCTTTAATCTGGACAAAAGTCCAGAGTCTCTTTCAGATGATTAGGTGAGTATCGATGTACAAAGTTCTGTATATTCAATCTTTGTTCTTGCATCTTGGGATTGCTTCACGTGTGGTTTCCTCAGTAACTGTTCTGTCTTAACTGATATTTTCTTATCCTGTTATTCCTCCACTGTCAACTACAATCTTCACAAGGAAGTAATTCTGTAATGGTTTAACGTATCATCATGCATCTTGAGCAAGCTACAGCAATTTTTTAGTCTAGTTGAAATTCTCTGCAGTTATTCTTGGTGAGGTTGATTGTTTTTGTCCTCTTAAAATCAGGTTTCTTCTTTCCAACGTCATGTGAAGATGTAATTATTGCAGCAAACCAAAAACAGTGATCACCTAGTGTGTGAAAACGTTTAAAAAGTTGAGACTACACAAATCGCATGTTTCTTGTGATCTAGGATATGAGAAAATGTATCCAACTTACTGTATTTTTATTTTCCTGGAACCATATAGCAGTGGGCACCGTAGGGTTAAGTCCACCCTTAGCTTACGTAGGACAGGAAACTGAATAATGCAGGTGGTACCATAAAAAGGACCCTCCTACTCCCTGCGGGTAGTCTTTAGAATCTCCCATTGCTGAAAAATACAACTGATATATTAAACAGTTACCCGCCTTATGTGCCAACAGCCATATGGTTCCAGGAAAAGAAAAGGACGGCAAGTCGGATATATTTTCTCTTTTCCTGTTCCGCATTGAGGTGGGCACTGTAAAGGACATACCCAAGCAATGTAAGGGAGGACAATAATAAATGACACCAATGTCAGTGTCAACTCATATTTATTTTGTTACTACAGACTGAAGTACTTTGCGAACAAAGCTTGCATCAACTGAGGCCTCAATGTCCAGTCTATAGCATTTCATAAATGTGTTAAATAATGACCATACGGTTGCCTTGCAGATCTGTGCAGGTGAAGCCTGTGCTGTAAACGCCCATGATGTGACCATGGCCCTTGTTGAATGAGCCTTTACATTTAAAAGTGGATTTTCTCCTTTGTGTTCATAGGCTTACCTTATGCATCACACAATCTGGATATTGTTGCCTTGAACGTTGCTTGCCCAGTCCTGGGTCCTTCTGAGAGAATAAACAGCCTATCAGAAAGTCTGATACTTTTCATTCTGTTCATATAGGTTTTCAAACACCTCCCCATATTGACATTGGGTAATACTTCCTCTTTCATATTCCCCGGTTTGGGGCAGAATGAAGGAATTACAATTTCTTGGTTAATATGAAATTAAGATACCACTTTAGGCAAAAAAAATGGTAAACTGGTCACATGACTGCATTATCCTGGTGAATGATAAGGAACGGTTCTTTGCAAGATATAGCTTGTAACTCCACCACTCTGCTTGCTGATGTTATGGCTTTGAGGAACAATATTTGGCAAATATGGTACTATCAGTAGCACTATGCAAGCTTAGAGGAGCCTACCGCTCAACAATGACAAAGAATAATGATATTACAGGTGGCCTTATTAGGGTGCACTTGTCTGATTTTAATTAATTTAATCAGTCTTCCACACTTTATTCCTCCTTGTTTGGCATATACTTTACCACAGTGCGGTTGTCGAAACATATTTGTATATTTCCATGCCTCGTGTCCTTGGAACGCTTCTAGCGCTTTCTGAACTGCCTTGAGGTTTAGCAGTAAATGCTGATCTTTTGCTCTGCCAATTACCTTGCACCACAAGATCTCATCTGTGCTCCCCAACCTGTGCCACTGGCGTCTGTGGTTATTGTTAACCAAGGCACTTTTAACCACTTTTAACCAAGGCAATTTTAACCAGATTCTGGGCAGTCTCCCACAATCTTTGTACATCCTGTGTGTGGGTATATTTCTTGTATCATAGCCTTTGGATTTCCGATCCATTGTTGCAGTACATTTTGTTGTAGAGGCCTCATATGAAGCTCTGGCCAATTTATCACACTTCATGTTGACGTGAATCTTCCCAGGAGTGTCATACAATCTGCTGCAGAAGTGAAGCTCCCTGTCCTGAGTGCTCTTTTCCGGACCCTTGAGTGATGCAAACCAACTTCTCCCTCTGCCGTATGAAATTCTATTCCCAGGAATTATAATTATTAATTCCAACACAGTTGGCTCTTGTTTTTGTTTACAATCCAGCCATGATATTCTAGGAAGAAAATTAGTACCCCTCAGTCTTATAATAAATGCACTTTCCTTAGCGATCTTACCAGTAGATCATCCAAGGGTATATTTCTATGCCCATCTTTCTCAATTTCACCATCAATGGTGCCAACACCTTTGTGAAGGTTATTGGAGATGTAGCTAGGCTAAATGAAATAGACATGTATTTGCAATGTCCCGGATTTACTGAGAATCTGAGGAACATCTGATGTTTCTTTGCTACCGGAATGTGCAAGTAGGTGTCTGAGATCATTTTGAATACAGATGAGGTCATTTTGAATACAGATGAGGTCATTTTGAATACAGATGAGGAATACTATCTCTTTGCTCTTCTTTGAGGCAAAAAAGTACTTTTACCTCTTGATGCTTTGGATATAATTGAATCCAACTTCGCCAAAAAAGAATTCTCCTTCAAAAAAGGTAGATGACAAACTGTTCTTAGATACCAAATCCGCCATCCACTACCCGAGCCACAAAGCCCTTCTTGCGGTTACAAAATATGCTATTGATCTGGCTGCTACTTTCACCACATCTAGTGAAGCTTCAGCAATGTTGTCGGCTGCCCACTTGATCTCTGATAAAGCTTATAGAATTGAAGCCTGCATGACTCCTCTCTCTTATGCGTCCTCTATATTAGAGATCCATATGCACATAGCTCGATACCGACATGGTTGATATCGCAGGTTTGCACACTGTACCTGCCACCAGATAAGATTTCTTCAGAACGCTATCCATAATCTCTATCCATCACGTCCTCGAATGAGGCTGCGTCATAAACTGGGAGGGGGGTTTTCCTTTCCTTTTTGTCCAAAAGGAAACATTGTTGAATTTCTTGGGAATCACTAGTTTATCGGCCAAGCCCATTCTGCTTGTACAGTATTGTTAATCACTTGATGCATCAGAAAACACTAAGTCTTTCTTTGGGTTCCCCTAAATAATGTATCTGCTCTCTGACTTATCTTCTTCATTCTTTAACTCCAATGTTACCCTCATTGTTTTAATTAGAAGTTCCACCATTTCTAGATTGAATTCTGATTCTTCTGTCAATCTCTTGCTCTGAAGAAATCACATTATCTGCTTCTGAGAAATGCGGATATTGTACCTCTGATCAGATGAGGACTCCCTCACATTATCCAAACTAGTCTGAGATATTGATCTCGTGTTGATTTAGTCACTTGTTGTACTGCTGACCATGCTCTGAGTTACTGTATCTTTCATCCATGACAGAAAACTACTCATCTATTCATCTAATCATTTTGATGCCCTGCTGCTGGTTTAAGACAGATACAATCTTCACAGAGTTTCTTAGCTTCTAATGCAGGTTTATCACATGCTGCACACAACTTGGCTTTCTTAGCAAATTTATTTTTCTCATGCAGAGCCTCCATTGCCACTTTAGAAGTTCCCTCTTCTGGTTGTATCACAGGGGAACTATGGTGACCCAAAAAAAACAACAACAAAAACAACACTACTCTTTGCTGCAGGACAGGAAAAAGACTAGTTTTAAGTAGTAGGAGGGAACTTTTATGGTACTACCTGCAGAATTCAATTTCCTGTCCTACTCAAGCTAAGCATGGACATAACCCTATGGTGCCCACTGCCATAGGGAAAAGGAAATAGTGGATTCCATTCTGGATACCACTGGGCCCACTTCATGTACATTTTCTATTATGATTGTTCTTGAGGAATGATGGAGATATAGATAAGTGTGCATATATGCATATGCGTTTATACAAATCCACACTGTTAAACTGGTCCCCTTCATTTACATTTAGACAAGAGTTGTCAGCCAGAATCATGCATTGCTCCTTCACCAGAGGGGACCCCATCATTTGAAAGTTATTATTCCCATGAAGTTTGTCCACCTCGGGATGAAAAAGTATTTGAATTAGCAGGACATTACATACAGTAGTAAGGGCTTAACATTGACCTCGCTGATCTGCTTGTCAACGGGGAACGGTCATGGGGACCTTTACAGGAATCATGGAATTGTTTAATAAATCGCTATGTGATGATATTTAGAGATTCTTCTCCCATGCATAAATATTTAATACATCAATTATTGATTTCTATGGTATTAATATAGTCTCCTCGTTTTTAGCCACATTAAAAAGGAGCTAGAATTCTTTTACCAGGAGAAACAGTTTCACAGAATACTGAATAAGTGCCCATGATAGAGAAGTGGTTCTTAGAAAGCCTCGGCGTTTATGTTCATACTGTAGATGGAAATCCATTATGGATTAGTACACAAAATCAGCATAACAAACATATATCCATTTTACAGCCAGAAGAAACATTTAGCCGCTTCATTCATGTTTTAATCTGTGTTGGGGACTTGACCTTCAAGCCAAAAATGAAAGTGAACTACGGTGACCTATTTATCTCACAATCCAAGGAGGTTAATGACAGTCTAAATTTAGTTCCGGGGACTTGCATGTTCATCTTTCTTTTAATATCACGTTATGTGAAGTTAATCAGAGATCTTCCTATGAACAGCAATATAAATCCAGCTGCGGGAAAATGTATTTTCTATTTAGAGAGAGAGACAAGCAATGCATTCCTAAGAGAAGCACTGAAGGCACTAAAGGGATGGAAAAGTCGGTCTACAAAGGGAGTTGCAATATGAATGTAAAATACTAGTACATTTATTTAGGGGGGCATTTTTTTTAAAGCACTCCAAGAAAAATGCATTGGAAACATTAAAATGACCCTGTGCCAACTTGGTTCTAAACTAAATCAGAAGACAAATATACTGGTGCACCAAAATCTCTATGCCCTCCATAAGAATGGTATAATAAATGTGATTTTAGACTGCGATTACACTTAATTAATTAATTTATTTATTTTTAAATCTCCCAGGTTTCTCACTAGATATGATGAAGGGCAGGGTTAAATCTGGAGGTGACAGTGGACACAAATATTCTCACAAAACATATACTGTAGCTTGTTCCAACATAAAAAAAAGGTTCCCTTTGATTATTAAAAAGGTAGCAAAACACCTGATATCTGTTTTAGTTAACACCATACACTACCTTCTAGCATCTTTTGTAGGCTGCTCCTCATCACGTGGATGTTCTCAATGCCAATGAACTGAAACTTGATATTGGAGTAGTTGTCCTCATTCTCATAGCCTTTCCCTGCTGCTCGGTTTGCCATGGCATTGAGCTGAAACCAGACATCAAACGCAGTTGACAACTAGTTAATAAATATCCAAAACCATAGTTCACATACATGTTGTCAAAATAAAATTGGCACATAAGGGCCAAGCTATTCATTTACACAGTATACATGTGCTACACAAAATATGGACAAGAAAACAATCGCTTGCATTGCCAGTTATGTCCATGGAGTGGCAGCCTTTCACATCTAGCAAAGCTACACAAGAGAAAGAAACTCATACATGAAACAAACACTAAGGCCCGGGCCACAGAGGGGTGAGGAGTTCTGAGCCGCGCTGACGCTGAGGCTCGCCTGCTGAAATCTCTGCGATTTCATGCCCATACAGGCGAGCCAGCGGGCACGATCGGAGCCGGGGGGAGGTGGTTGGAGGCGGGGCAGTGACGTCGCTGGGCCAATCGCCCGCGACACACTGACGTCGACGTCACGGCGCCGTTGACACTGCCGTGCTGTGATTGGAGGTTTTCAGCCGACAGCGCTCTGAAAAACCGCTTGGCGCTCGGCTGAAAACTCCAACTCGTCAGCACGCCTGCGGACGCTCGCGTGAGCCCCCTCTCAAGGCATCCTCATTGAGGATGCAGGGGCTCAGCGCTGAGCGTCCGCACGCCTCAGCACGGCCTGTCCTTCTATGGACTCGGCCCAACACCTGAACTACAAAGAAACCAAATAAATATATATCAATTTGATGCATTTACAGGGGAGCATTCATATAACTGTGGCACAGTTTAAATCTCTGTTCTGTGATTAAACTAGCAATTCACAATCTCCCATTACTGCCATATTGATGACTCTCTCCCCTTGGGCTTCCCATTTTCTATCTCTAATCTCTTCTTTTGACCTTCAACAGTGGACAGCAGCCAGCACCCACAAGGAGGGCCACTACCTAGACCTGGTTTTCACTAAAAAAAAACTTCCCTCTCAGATTTCTCCATTTCCTCTTTTCCTTTCTGACCATCACCTCGTCTTCTCTCTCTCACTTCTCCCCTTCGGGTCTGCAGAGACATGTGCACTATTAACCTACCAGCTTTTAATTCCACTTTACGCTCCTCCCTCAGCTCTACTCCAGACTCTGACAACCTGGTCAGGAACTACACCTCTGCTCTGTCCTACTCTCTTGTTCTACAAGACCGCTTTCTCTGCCGTTCTCGCCCTTTGAACCCCAGACCCTGGCTAAATTCCCACACGTGCATGCCGAGTTCCTGCATTCGTTCCTCTGAACGCCTCTGGAGGAAAATCTCACACACTCGCTGACTTCCGTCAATAAAAATGTATGCTATCCCGTTTCAACTCTGCCCTCTCTCAGGCTAAACAAACCTAAATTTCTTCACTAATCAACACGCACAAGTCTAATCCATGCCGACTCTGTCTTTGACTCCCTACTCAGACCACCCTCTGCTGCCTGTTCTTTCTCCATCTCCCCTCAGGACTTTGCCGACTATTTCAAGGAAGAGGTGAAATCCATACGTCAGGCCATCCCCTCTATATCCTCCTCCGATCCTACACATATTCCTAACTCTCCTCCTGCATTCCTTGACTCTTTATCCGCTGTCACGGATGAGGATGTGTTGGTGCTGATCTCCTCTTCTCCCTCTACCATGTGCCCTCTTGACCCCATTCCCTCCCATCTCCTAAAACCTCTTGCTCCTACTATAATCCCTATGCTCACACACATTTTTAAACTTCTCCCTCTACTCTGGAACCTTTCCATCCTCCTTCAAACATGCAACAGTCATACCATTACTCAAACAGCAAGCTTAACCCTACCTGTCTTTCTAACGATCGACCTCTCGCCCTCCTGCCTTTTCCCTTTAAACTCCTTGAACGTCTTGTAGTCTCTCGCTTGCTTCTTTTTCTCAACACCTATTCTCTCCTAGACACTACAATCTGGCTTCCGCACTGCTCACACTTCACTGAAACAGCCCTCAGTAAAATAACTAATAACCTCCATGCTGCCAAAGACAGAGGTCATTACACTCTGCTCATTACTCGACCTCTCTGCAGCATTTGACACCATGGGCCACCCTCTTCTCCTTATCCATACTCTTGGTATTCGTAACAAAGCTCTATCCTGGATCTCCTCTTACATCGTTCTTTCAGTGTCTCTTTTGCAAAAACCTACTCCATCTATCGCTCTGTGGGATTACCCCAGGGCTCTGTCCTGTGACCTCTTCTCTTTACACCCTCTCTCTAGGTGACCTAATCACATCTCTTGGGTTCAAATATCACCTCTACACCGATGAAACATTTACTTTTCTACCCCTGACCTTACACCTGCTGTAGAGACTAAAGTTTCTGAATGTCTCTCTGCTATATCATCCTGAGTTGCCCTCCGCCGACTTAAACTTAACGTGGCAAAAACAAAGCGCCTCATACTTCCTTCCAAACCTGGCCCTACAACCTTCTTCCACATTACTGTTGGAAGTGCTATCATTCACCCCGTAGCCCAAGCACGCTGCTTAGGGGGTCACACAACTCCTCTCACATTCTGTTCTGACATTCAAAAGATAGCAAAAAACTGTTGTTTTTCCTCCACAATATTACCAAGCTATGCCTTGACTGCAAAAACTCTGACACAGACCCTCATTCTCTCACATCTCGACTACTATAACCTCCTGCTGTTCGGCCTTCCTGCCTCTCACCTGTCTCCCCTATAATCTATCCTAAATGCTGCCAGAATCACTTTACGCTTGTAAAATATGTCTCGGCGTCTCCCCTGCTGAAATCCCTCTCCTGGTTTCCCATCAAATCCCATTATCACACACTCAATCCTCCTCACTTTTAAAGATTTACACCTCCTCCTTACATCTCAGCCCTAATTTCTCGCTATGCACCATCCCGACTCTTGCGTTCTGCTCAAGGATGTCTTCTCTCTACCCCTTTTGTATCTAAAGCCCTCTCCAGCCTTAAACCTTACTCACCGACTGCCCCGCACCTCTGGAATTCCCTCCCCTCAATATCCTACTAGAACCCTCTCTATCCACCATAAAGGCCTACCTCAAAACTCACCTGCTTAAGGAAGCATATGAGTAGCTCGATGGCTGATAATTAATACCTCATACCTTGGCCCCTTCCAGATGCACTTACCAGAACGCCCTCCTACTGTCTCTCTACGTTTTTCCTACCAACAAAATGAGATTGCAAGCGCTTCGGAGCAGGGACTCCTTTTCCTAAATGTTACTTTTATATCTGAAGCACTTCTCTCCTTTATGTGTTATTTATATGAATGTCACGTATATTACTGCTGTGAAGCACTATGTACATTAATGGCGCTATATAAAGACCTACATACCACACACAAAAAAAACAAACACCACATGGTTTTGTGGCTCTACACTTAATGTAGCAATCCAAGCAATAGCCTACATTTTTTTTAACAGTTCTGTAGTATTAAATTATTACTTGCTACATTTTTTTTAAAATTCAACTTAATTGCATTTTTAATTTGTTAATATACTATGCATCCTTTGATTTCTAGAACAGGTTTAGCCCAGCTTCCCAGCACTGCAAGATGTTTTAACACTTTCCGGTTTGTGATAATTTGTTGTAAATGTTCCCAGCAGTTGAGTTGTAAACTAACAATAGATCACCTTAGTAATATTAGGATACATTGTAGCTGCTGAGCTACACTGGCAGATTGATTGAAACTGAAATGTGCCCATTACGTGAACCCAGGGTAGCAGGATCTTTGCGGATCGATTAGCAGCTTAGGTCATACGGTTTCAATAAAAAGAGGTAAATCAAAGGCTGCATATATCAAAATAACATTTTAAGGGCCCCTTGAATTGCCTCTTTAAAAGCAAGCATATTAAGCCAGGTCTACAGAGATTCAAACCAATTGCCAAATTGTAGATCGAACAGTCCTTACTCCTTTTGATTCAGTTTAGAGAAATTACATAACGTTTCTGGGTTACCAAAGAATAACATTGCCAAGGACACAGTTATAGTTCTAGATACAATAGAAATATTGAATTGATGACAATAGGAAGACTGTACAGTATATAAACGTGATTCTCATAATATAAGATGATAAAAGCAGGAAGTGCACACTGGTTTAATTTTGCTTGGAAGGTAAGTTACTGGCTACAATACACTCACTACTCATCATGGTTTTTGAGCAAAATGTAGAATAAAAGGCGTGTTTAATATAATAGAAACGTCTACATATTTTTTCCATGCAATGTTCTATTCAAATGTCCAACTCCTTTCCCCCACCTCCCAGCAGACATTGCAGAGGCTCGATGTAATGGTTAGCAAGGGAGGAGTCCTTACTGAGAGAGGTCAAAATGTGGCCACATTAAACGGCACTGGATTTACCTGGGTCTATTTTGCTTTATTATGAAAAGGTTTCTTTCAGAGTAGAAATAAAAAAAGAAATAAAAGGGTGTACTACAAAGCCAAGATACACAAGCTGTGAAGTAGCATTTCCTCTACTAGATAGTTGGCAGATACTGAGCTCGGCTTAAATGTCATCAAACACACTGTATACATTTTACAAAAATCACTATTTAATGACATTTTGTAAAATCTGCCTCACTGCCCCTACAGTGCCCAGGTGACTTGTTTCCCACTTGTAGATTCACATTTTAGAATAATCCGGTACTGAAAGGGTACAAAATTCAGGTCCAATACCCAGTGCTCCAGTGACCAGTCCAGCTCTTGTGTCAGATGCCACCCAACTACAGTATCCGGAAAAGATTTAGCTACACCTGGTCTTAAGGGTCTAATTTCATATAGATACCAGTCATGTTTACCCTCACAAGTAACATTTCCCTGGAAACCGAGCCAGATAATCATTCTGGAAAACATACCTTCCACTGTACACGCACTCATTCTCTCTCACACGTACGTGCTGACCGTAAATCTCCCAGGCAAGAACATATCCACGTGGCTGCATGTCACAAAATTCAAGGGAGGTGGCATGTTATTATAAGACATGGAAAAATCCAGGGTCAAGCTAGTGTTCGCCTGTCGTCCCAGGTACAGTACAACCCATGGGGCCAACCAATTATTAGAGGCATAGCTCAGCCTTGTAGGAATGAAAACTCCTCCCCACCCATGTTTATATTTAAAAAAAATTAAATTAGAATTAGGAGAGGAGAGAAATAAATTTATAAACAGCCTGCACAGAGCCTTTTAAAGAAATAACATGATTTATTTAGTAATAAATCACTATTTCTTTAAAAGAACCTACAGTGTGTATGCTTGCCTAGAATTGAAATGTTGACCATGTATGAAGGCAGCACTTGTCATAATCATAGAAACTATTAAGAACTTTTATATACATAAAACAAAGCGGACAGTTCCATCTTTTGTCCATTACCAAAGAATATCCGCAAGATCTCCAGCATCTGTTCCTAAACTTTACATTTGTGTTGATATTTCCCCTCTCGTGTCTTTCTGAAAACCAGTCTGTATATTTAAATGGAATAATTAATTGTTTTATGTCCATCCGCAGTTCACATGTCTCAGACAGGTCTGCGACCCTGCCTTTTCCCATGCTCTCTTGGCATACATTTCCAGGGCAGCCAGGGATTCTGGGAAATGACATGCAAATGAGCAAAGTGGGTTTGCTTCACCATTTCAGTAGGTTGCACTGGCTATGCACTTCTTTAACCCAGGCTGTGCTGTGAAAGCTGTGTAATACATTTATAGGGGTCCATGTTGAAATGGACAAGAAGCAAAAAAAAAAAAAAAAAGTTTGTGTGTGATCATTTGCATGTCATTACCCAGAATCCCTGCAGTGTAAGTATTGTATACCAAGAGATAATGGGGAAAGGCCGGGTTGCAGACCTGTTTGAGAAATGTGAATGTGCTCACAGGTGATATTTTCATTTCCTTTATCATAGTAATATCTACAGGAGCTTTATTAATCCAGCACTGTACTATAGCTTTTTTTGGGTTGTTTTTTTACAGCCATGGATATTATTGAACAACTTTAGTGTGTTTATCCATATTTCTACTGCTGCGGCCAAGTTTATTCGAGCATTTGCCCGTTCTTGGCCGCAGCAGTAGCCTGGCGCGCGCCGGAGGGTGACGGGCGCGCGCCGAAGCAGCGGAAGAGCGCCCTCCGATCGGGGCGCTCTCCCTACCGCTGCCGGGTCCGCCGGGTCCCCCGGAATCCCCTGCCGCCGTCCCGCGATCGCGGGACACCAGGGCTCCCTCGGGGAGCCCTGGACGCGCGTGCAGGGGGCGCAGGCTCCCGAAGACGCGTGCGCGGCACGCCGAGGGGCAGCCACTAGCAAGCCGGGAAATCTCCCGGCTTGCGGTACCGACCACACTGCAATAAAGTGTGTCGGTACTGTACCATCCCCTATTTTTTCTTTCATCAGTTTCAAATCATGCCCAGCTCAACAAATATCTTCCTGCAAATTGCAGCAAGGACCGACCCACCCCCACACCGTATGTGTGTGTATTTTTTTTTATATGTGTTTGGGGGGTTGGGGTATTTTTTTATATGTAGTTGGGGGTGGGTATATTTTTATGTGTATTGGGGGGGGGGGGTGTCTCGACTCTTACCATTATATCCAGTATTTTTGGACAAGCCACCTGGCAACCCTACTCAGAGTTTTCTGAGGAATACTATTGCCACTGATTTGGTTATGCTGAGGCTACACCTTTATATATAGATAGATACACACACACGTGTGTGTTCATTTTTCTTTCTGGTCAAGAATCTTTGCGCTCCTCTAAAGTTTGAAGAAAATTTTGTTCAAGAACAAAGTAAAAACGGTTCCTTTAAAAAGGTCAATTATTTTGTCATTTCTTTTATATGTTCAATATTTATCACTAATGTTTATAATTGATTGGCAAGAGGAGTGCCCCATCCCACATTTGGCATTGCAGTTCTCTATATCGGTTTTTGATCACTATTTTAAATCTGCAGACCTAGCAAAATCCTACATGGGGTTTATTTTTATTATAAATCAGTTCTGTACTGTGAGAAAATACTTGGAGCATTGTTTACATTTTATTTTTTTAAACAACTCTGAAATTAAAATTAATGTATTATGTAACAAGCATTTTTTGTTTCTATAGCAACCATTTACAAAGTCACATCCCATTACTCTTCTGAAACAGGCACTGGCACACCCCTTTTTGAGCCCTGCCCTCTCTCTAGTAGTGAACCAATTGTATCAAGTGACAGCCTGGTCACATGATCTTCCCCACAGAAGTTGCCATCTCTGGTCCTCTTCTGCTGCACTGACGGCCATTTAGTGAATCTCCGAGCCGAATTTTCACTGATCGATCGGCAACTCGGCTAATTACTTCGTGTGATTTGTATTGATGCACATATTAAAGGGGGGAAAATGTAAAAAAAAGGCATTGGCACACAACCCAGACCTATACATATATAGGCCCAGGTTTTCTAAGCAGTCATCTGCCACAAGGCACCTTTTCAGCACTGGAGGACTCCTTGCAGCTAATTACCTTTAATGGGCTGAAAGAGGTCTTCTAGCACTGGATGGTGCCTTGTGGCAGAAAACTGACTGAAAAATATGCTCAGTATGTTTGATGTGACACTTCCCCGGATAATCTAGTTTACCAAAATGTGATTGCAAGTTATACAGGGCAGGAACCACTGACACCTCAAAAACTAGGCATAGTGCTAGCAACATTGCAATGCCATAGGGGGGGAAATAGGTTTGGCAATAATTAGTAATTTACTCACTTGAAATGCCATCACTACCATAAATGTCACGTTAAAACATGTTTTTGTCTCCAGTTGCTACTTACTTTGGGTCGGGTATCAACAACATAAAGGAAATCACTTCCAGGGTTTGCTTTCCTTATGGCCTGTAGAATCTGTTCATCCTCAAGGCATCGAGCGCTGAAGCCAGACAAGGGCTGACTACTACGACAAATTGAGGCCTGCAGGGGGGACAAAAAGCAACAAAAAAAACACACAAGTGGAAACCAGAAGGCAGCAAGCACAACAAATGCAAATATTTGTGCAGTAATAGGAATTGTAATATTCAGTTGTCCAAAGGAAGTCAATGGAAATCAGTGAAGCATTGATCCCCGCCGTCTATAAAAAGTGTAACGTGGCTAATAAACATTAACACTGCGAACGTAGAGATGGATTACAAATAATTTAGAAAGGATGCAGTATGACATGTGACTGACCATGGGGTGAATGAAGCAGGTTTTGGTGACATGCAGAAGACCTCCTGGGTTCCCTGTATGTGCTGTCTGTCCCTTTAATGAATGCTGTTTTACACGTGTACTGTACATTTAGAAAATCACTTCACTTTCACAGCATTGCTCTATAAATCCATGACCAAAAAAAACAAAAAAAGGGGGGGGGGGGAAGAGAATAAATCTAGGCATTGCATCCTAAACCAACAATTTACCTGGATTTGTTTCAAACACTATAATCAAAGTCTGCATACACTTACATTGTTATCTTGGCAATAATAGGAGAGAGTAGGAAAACGTCCTCTGCTACGAAATTTTGAGCTCCCAACGATTATTGGCGCAGTGGCAGATTTTGGTACATAGAGTTCTGTTGGGTATGAGTCACATACCTGGAAGAGAAGAGATTATTGTATGTAGAAAAATTACATCTACATATAAAACATCTTACCAAGAAATGTACCTCGTCCTCGCATATAATCAGCAATTTTCCTAGAAAGAAAAAATTGGCACTCAAATCGAACACTCAAAACTTAATTTAAGAAATTGCAGTGAGTATTTGTTGAGCAGTCAATTTTGTTCATATCTAGGTTTTTTTTTTTTGTTTTTTTTTTTAAATGTAAAAAAACGCACAAACTGTATTTTTTATAAATGGCAAGACGGCACATTAAACTGAACAAAATGAGGTGAAAACCTTGTTGCCAACATAGTGACAGGAAATATTTCCGGTTCTTTCCCCAATATTGAACCCTTACTGGATTATTTGCAAGGCTGCCTTTATGTACACCCCAATATTGAATTACTTGGCTGAGCCCTTCTATTTTAAGCCAGGTTATCGCGGTTCTGCGCCATCGCACAGAAAGCCCTATTGAAGTCAAATTGGCGCTATCATAGTTTATAGAAGGTCCATTGTCTCAGTTACCCCTCTTATGAACAAAATAAAAACAATCAACCACCGGGCGGCTCTTTATATCACATACAGGTATAAGCACTTAACTCCATGATCTTCAACCAGGGTTCTGTGAAACCGGCACCCCTTATGGGTTCCGAGGCCTACAGGGTGTGGGGGAAAGGGAGAACTAGGACAACTGTCCCAAGTCCTGTGGCTCAGCGGCACCCCAGCAGTGGCTCTTCGACATTCACTTCCAATCACCTCCCTCTGGTCGGCATTGGAAGTAAGGTCTGACCGAAGGAGAGAGCTGCAGACCAGAGCAGCACACCATAGGTGGAGAGAGAGGGAGAGGCAGAATGCAAGGAGAAAGACGGAGAGAGGGGGGGGTGAAAGAGTGTGAGGAGGAGAGATAAAGGGGGGGGAGGTAGAGAGATGGAAGGGGAGTGTAAGGAGGAGGAGAAAGACAGGGTGTGTAAGAGGGGAGGAGAGAAGGTTGGGGTTCCCCAGAATTTCCCTTTATATAAATTCTATGGTTCCTTAGCAAAAAAAAAAAAAAAAACCACAGCACTATTTACAAGTGCAACATGAGATTCACATTATACAGAACAATTTAATATAGAATAGAAATGATTTCAATATATAAAAGTGCTTAATTAAAAAATAAAAGCATTGTAAGAAATAAAACAGATTCGCTACTCAAAAACCCAGGTGAATGATCCTTGTAGTAGATTTCCTCGTGCTGTGGGGAGCGCAGAATCGCACCAAAAATAATAAAGACTTTTTTTTTTTTTAAAAACACAAATATATAGTGCAATATATCTGGACTATTAAAAATAAAAATTCTTGAAATCCTATGATGCCACACTCACATTGCCCCAACAGGTTAAAGGCCTAATGAACCCAATATGTTGTTTGAGAGGATTCTCCGTGTATCTCTTTCTCTTCGCCTCCGGGACTATCGTATAATCCGGGATCGGATCCTGAACTCTCCCAGAGAAACAATCAAGACCATAAGAATTGTGCGGTTTTTTGTATATATAAAAGTAAAATCAGAACTATTTGGCTTTTCTTTTGTTTCTCTAGGAGAGTTGAGGCTCCGATCCCTACACCAGCCTTATGCAGTCGATTATACCCTAGTCCAGAGGGGTAGAGTAGGAGCGGAGAATCCTCTGAAACATATTGGGTTCATTACAGCCTTTAACCTACTGAGGCAATGCGAGTGTTGCATCATAGGAATTCAAGAATTTCTATTTCTAATATTCCAGACATACTGCACTATATTTTCTTTGTTTGTTCTATTTTTGGTGACATTGTGCACATCTCTTAGGACTATGGAAAATAGAGGCGAGATACACGTTTGGCACACTATTTTCCGTAGCAGTGTTGGGGCTAGAACCATTCAAAAAGGCCCCATCTTAAAATGCCTAGATTTAATTATGTACATGCATTGGGTTTTATTAGCAAAATGTTACAAATCAAAATGTACAATTACCTTACTTTTGCATCAATACATTTGTACTTACAGGTCTATTGCATTATTACAGTTAATAGTTGAACAAAAAAAATTAAAAAATAGGCTCCAATTATGGCATCACTAGAAGCATTTCACATCAGGTCCTGCTATCCTCTTCCATGTTATAATTTCCAAAACAATACCCTACACCCATTTCACCTGTAGACTATGCAATTAAATGGGGCATGTGGCTTGGGACATACTGTAAGTTTATATGTGTAGCACAAACGGCATGTTTAATATATGTTAGGGCTTTACTGCCTTCTGTCTTTAGTTATTTATGTGAGCTTGTAGAGGCAGAGGGGGATTGGCCCGGTATTAAAGGGGTTGCACCCCATATGGCCACCCCCTGACCTCACCAGGGAGGCAAGGGGTTAACTGGACTGCAGTCCAGAACTGTGGTTTATCTTGCTATAACATGAAAATGAATGTTCCCCTGTTATAATGTACCATCATCATACCAGTGTCTGCACCACACACACACACACACACACACACACTGTGATCCATCCGGGAGGGCAAGGATTAATAGTTGAATAGTGATTATAGCCCTTAGTTTAATGTTCCCGCCTTTTCAGGCACCATTTTGCAGAGTCCCATAGGCCGCCATTGAGGCTCCATTCATTTCAATGGCGGAGAGAGCGGTTTTGGACCTGTTTCCTTCAAAGACCAGCAGGTGGCGTCCGAGAGGAGGAGCGGCGGTTTCGCATTGTAAGTCAATGGGCCCATTGACGTAAATGGAGATTCCTAGACGACGCTCTCTAGGAACGAGTTGGCAGCCGTCCAAACCGCAAAACCGCAAAGAGGAAACAATGTCCTGAAAAGAGCTTTGATCACTGTTAGTTCAAGTTCAAAGACAAGTGGCGTGGGAATCTTAGGTTCTAGGGCACCCAGGAATAAAATTCTTTTTGCCCCTAGCCCCTAGGCCTCCCCTCACTTGACCACCACCGGGTCCCAGAATCCAGGACCCCCAGAAAGGGTCGTGCTGGCTGAGCGTGTCGCGCCATAGGTTTCAATGGCGGTGGAAGAAGCAGCACGAGAAAACGGCTAAGTCCGAAACCCTGAAAACCATAAGCCCATATCTCCGGTTCTGGAGGGTTCAGAGGGCCGGGATTTGGAGTGCCTGCAGTCACTGTTCCGGCACGACCGCAGATCCATTCCCGACCCTCTCCGACCAACCCGACTGAGTATGGACCACCATAAAGGTTCGTGAGTTTTTCCCATAGACTCCCATAGCCGCCAATGGCGGAGTTTCACCATTGAAAGCCTATAGCGGCGGAGCCCGTTGTTTTCAATGGGGAATGAGTGAAAAACTGAGATTTATTTTACAGCAAAGAATTTTGTGATAAACTAAGAAACGGTTTATGTGGTATTTGCATATCTCCGGTTCTGAAGGTCGCTGCGGGCTGAAACTTGGACACTATAGTGTCCCACTTCCAGCATTAAGGCCTGGGTAGTTTGGACCCACTGGACCTAACAGAACCGGTTATTTTAATATGTTTGTGTATTAACCATCATACTGTATTTCAAAGCGGGGACAAATGCCCATGAAGATTCCTACATACTAAGGAATGCAAATTGTCAGGAGAGCGACCTAATGTCTAGGAAGCAGGCCCCTGATCAAAGACTCAGCCACTCTAACTGTTTACATGAGGGCGGAGTAGCGTGAAGCTGGAGTGGTTTGTGGGTGTTATAACTCACACTTACAAACAAAGAGTATCCTGCCAGATACCCCATCTGGTAGACTGCCCGGCGCCCCTGATTTAGGTGTGGGGCTACAGAAATGAGACCCTCGGAGTCCAAGTACGCATGGGCCAACTAGCTGGGGGGCATGGGTTAAACTGTGTTCCCACGTTAGAGATTAGGTACAGGTAATTGTTCTCCAATAGCCTGTACTCAATGGTAAGAATAGGGTTACAAAGATATATAAACTGTTGTCAACCCTACAGTCTTTGTCTTCTGATTACATCTTCATTGATACCTGATTGCTGGAGAATTGCTATCTGATACTTCTTCATTCCAACCCCTAAGTAAGTGTTACCTTCTTGTCTGTTAGGTGAACACAGCAAGATAGTACATCTATCTAAGGAATAAATATACTTTATTATATCTAAGCCTCGTTCAGTTCAACCCAGTTATTTGGTGTATATCATATCTTGTCATAAGTTACCGTGACAGAGCTCAAATACTAAACATGGCGAACCATTCTTATCACTTACCCGGTAGTCACGATTGACATCAGTGATCTGCCACAGGCTCTTTGGAAGACCCATTCTGTGATACTCTTTATTCAGGTTTACCAGCTTCCAGCCATCCTCACGCTCTGCTTTGTCCAACTTTGGGTTGAAAGAAAAGCAGTAGAGATCTTCATACTTCACTAAAGAAAAATAAACCAGAAAACAAATTGTACGTTTATCAAACAGAACAAAAAATTAGCAGGGTTACCATTTAGGGAGAGCAGGGGGAACCAGTGCTACCACGGCCCCGTGTTTCAAACCAAGTTGAAATCAGATTCTAAATTATGGAGTATCCTCTATTAATATCCCTCTGAAATATGGGCTCAACCCTTCCACGTTGATTACTAGCCGTACCAGGGTTCTTCAAAAAGGGGCCACATTAGGAAACATTTTAGGCTTAGAAGGGCCACAAGCTTGTTATGTCATATTAGATACATTAAACGACATGAAAATTAGAAAGCCAACATTTTACAAGCATGTAACATCTGTACCATATATATTTACATGGCCTTAACTAACAGTACAAGGGTTTTAGTGTGAAAAATAAACCTAGCTCCTGCTAATTTCATACTAGTGGCTTAGGCATCAGAGTGTCGAAGGGCCACACCAAGGCCCATCGTGGGTCACATTTGACCCGCTAGTCTGACTTTAAATGAATATATTTTTTGGTCTGAGGCAGTGGACTAAAATTCTTCTGGATATTGAAGGGTAGATTTTAAAAAAAAGTCAGTAGTGTTACTCTTGTAAATCTACAGTAATTTCCACTAGACAAATCACATTAACTACCAATTAAAAAAATAGTGATTCCTACATTTTAATCTTTAAAAATCCAAAAGCTGAAAGTTGGCCCCCCAACGAAAAACATAAATGATGCCTCTAAAAATTAGCACTGTACCTCACAACAGTGCCATATGTTCCAAAAAGGCCTTAAAATGTCTATCGTGTTATGGGTTAGGAGTGGCTTTTTTTTTTTAAGCATTTGCATTCAGAGTTTCAATAGTCTTTGAAATCTGAATGTGACACCTTCACAAAGAAAAAAAAAAAAAAAAAAAAAAAAAAAGGTGTAAGACACATTAAGCCCTCCCACAAGAACTGCTAAACTCACAAATCTGTCTGTAGGAAGCGTACTCTGAAAGCTGGCTAGAATGTATGACTTGGCGAGGTACCAACATTTCCGGGCATTAATGGAATAATGCCCGGACACCAGCCAATCAGCTTTCAGATCTGGTGGTATCAATGGTTTAGCACAATTAGTATTTCAGCTTAAAGAGGCTTCACACCTCGTGTTTCCTTACTCACAGAAACATGAAGCGAGACACACCTATGTTTACATAAAAAGCTCCACAGCTTTTATATTTAGATATTTCAATTATACCAATATACCAATACATCTATTTGTAGATTGTTTTGTCCAGATATTCAACATATTTGATTTTACAGCCAAGTCTAAATGGTACACAGATTAGGAAAACCTTATCACGAATAAGGTACCTTCTACAGCAAAGCACTAGAAACAAGCGACACGTTGCCATCTGGCCGAGCCTTACGGGAGGCAGTTTCTTGCAATAATTTCCAGGGGGGGGGGGGGGGGAAATACAAAATCCTTATAGCATGGTTTCCCACACTCATTAAAAGATTCAACAAATTCGGCTATGTGGAACCCACAATTTGCTCTAAAAGGCAGTGGCTTATCAATCTCCAGGCAGCAAGTTGAAAAATTACAGGATCGGGGATATGTACTGGATCTTGAGAGAAGAACTAACTGTATGTCAATCCCAATATCTTGGGTAACTTGTGGATAGCCTTATAAGAGCCTTGAACCATGCTCTGCAAGGCCAATGAGTGGTCAAAATCACACTTGCCTTGTGTCTCGATCTCTCATTGCTTCATATAGCAAGGAGAATGGTGGGGAAAATATACATTAGTTAAGTAATAATCCCTGAAGAACAGGGCATTACTGGCCAATAATGCCCTGGCTGGAAGAGTTGAAGGCCCGAGGCGAAGCCGAGGGACTTTAACCCAGCCAGGGCATTATTGGCCAGTAATGCCCTGTTCTGAGGGGATTATTACTATTATAGGCTAAATGTAGACTTATTTCATACATAGACACTTTTGTATAGTTAAATAGATTTTTTTATTAAAATAAAATGGTAAATACATGAAACCACTTCTATATACGCTTACACTGCAGATATCTATATCCACACACTGCCGCCCCCTCTGTGTACACACACACACACACACACAAACTGCTGCTACACACACAAAACAGCACACAACACACAACACAGTGCCTCTACACACATACTGGAGCTCTATACACACACAACACAGCACCTCCTCTACACTCACTACACAGCACCAGCTCTACACACACACAAACTCTGATGCTACACACACATGCTACACCCATAAACACTGCTACTGACACTCACACACACACACACACACACACCAGCAACAATCAAAAATGCAGCCACTTACTAAACTTTGCACTCTCATCCCAGCTCTACACACAACACAGCAGCTCTGCACCCCCCCCCCCACACACACACACAACACTGTACCTCTATACACAACACACTTCTTTGCAGTCTCTCTCCTCCCCCCCCCCCCCAATTCAACTGAATCTGCTCAGAAAATCTCAGGCCTCGTTCAGAGTGCCAGCTGCAGGACTCGGAGGGAGGGTGGGAGGGAGGGTGGGAGGGAGGCAGTGCTGCAGTTTGCTGGGCAATCTGTGTTTATCCCCCAGCAGATTTTTCAGCGTTGAGGAGGGGGCGGGGTTACACACGGCAGGGTAAGTATCCAAGTTGCAGTCATGAAATCATTCTGAAGAATGATTTCATTGGTTGCCTAGGTCCCTGTGACGCTGCTGCAGCTCCAAAAAACGAAATTTTCATTTATTGAAACTGTAGTCAGCTTCAACTCCTGGCCTCGGAGACAGGGCGGTTGCTACCCTGACAACCAGTATTCAAATTGAATTCTTTGTTTCTCACGGCAGCACGCCCTCCCTCCGAAGCCAGCACCCTGAACGAGGCCTCAGTCAGCTCGGGAGGGGGAGGAGTCAAACCGTGGCTGATACTTTTTGACCAATCCCCTGCCATGTCTCAGAGCTTTTACTTAATTCAAACCAATCCCCTGTCCTGTCTCAGCTGTTCTGAAAACTGATTGGCTGGAAATAAACAGATTGAAAACTGCATTTTGCAAGCTGCTGAAATTCAGGGCATTACTGATTGGATAATGCCCGGAATTTTAACCAATCAGAGAGCAGGGTTTTCAATAATGCCCTGAATTTTTACTGCTTTAGCCTATAATTGGAAATACCATGTGATCAATATTGCATCTCAGAAGCTTGCTTGTTGATCTTATTTCATGCAGTAGATTGGCACTTTGAAATTCTTTGCAGTAACCATGTAGGTAATTGCAGGAGTCCCCATTCTGGAAAAATATTCCCCCCCCATTGGGACAGTGACCATACGACTTAACAGATTTGGTTTTGAATGAGGCAATCCATCTTTACATTGGTTTTTTTCCCCCTCAGAGATGAAGTTCGATGAAATGGATAAACATTTTGTACCCACCTCAATATTTTCCAAACCAGATGACTGTTCCCCATTGTCTGTTGATAGGAGTTACCTCCAAATAACATCCTTGGAGCCTCTTTAAATAAAAAAATGCTGTGCCATACTGCTCTGAGTTACAAAGTATTTATTAATAATGAAGTTTATTTTTTCTTCTAATCTTGAGCACAAGGCTTGTGAAAGGGACCTCTCCAATCCGGGGAACTCATTGGTCATCTTGAAATGCCATGCTAAAAGCTGTATGGATAATTCCTGGAGTAAGATTTTTCTGATTCAGCCACCAACTGAGACTTGGCATTTATTCAATCAGGTCTAAAAAATGCCATTTACCTGAATTAGGCCCCTTGAATAAGACCCTTAATCTTGTTCTGGTCAGTATAGAACTCAAGAAATTCTGAGCTTCCTTGTTCTTGAAAAGAGAACATTCTCCAGAAAAACAAAAGCTGGAATCTGGTTTAGTTTTCTAAACCTTACAGATTTGCAGAGTTATTTACTTTCGTCACTCAGCAGCGACACGGTTTTGTTCTTAAAATCGAAGGTCACTCCTAGAAAGTGTCTTGAGAATACCGAATTGCTCAGCAATTTAGCAACCAGCCACATTGCTCTAGAATTTGTACAACCATGCATTACTTTTGGCTTTCAATTCCGATAAAAGCAATAATCCATAAATCATCCAAATTGTGAAAAACGGCAACCCTGTTTTGCCATATAAGCATGTTTGTAAAGATGCCGATTTCTGTTGCAAATCCAAAATTGGAAAGCTGTGAACTAGAAGACGTGCAGAACATATGGCTTCCTTAATGATGCCTCCATTCACCTGTCCATAGAATCTCTAAAATATGAACCATCTTTCATTGGCAAGCGCTTAAACAAAATGGCAGATTGTTTCATTAAAATAGGTTATGATCAAATCTGCCTTATGTAAAAACCAGGATAATCTTAGGTTATACTAACAAATGGGGCTATTCAGCTACATTTCAGTAGCAACTATTCATTTTTACATAGTAGATAAGGCTGAAAAAAGACATACTGTACGTCCATAAAGTTCAGCCTATGCTAAATTTAGAAAGAAAAAGTTGCATGGTGCTCCAAACCAAAATCACAGCAAACAATGATGATTGACTTGAATATACAGCGGATTACCCCTCCAAAGGAAGCAAAAGATAAGGCTAGGATATTAAATTACACCCATACACCTGTTGGATGTGTAACTGGAAAATAAAGTCCCACAGGCAATGAGGTAAGGACAGTATACACCTGCCGGTGTCCAGCATTAGTACATCATGGTAATAATATGGGGTAATAAACAACAATCCTTGCAGCCACTAATGGAGAAAGGAGAGTGAAAAAGGCTCACTTAAGAGTATAACTCACGCAATTGAGGAGCCTGATGTTTCACTTCTCTTGGGGTGTACCGTGCCTCCGTTGATGTAGATAAGCAGGAGCAGGAAAGGAAAAAAACGAAGCACTGGTTCCACAGTAGGTTTAAAAATAAACACAGAAGTGCGTTCCCACAATAAAAAAGTTTAATGATCAAAAGCACAAAAACAGAACACCTACGCGTTTCGGGCTTGTGGCCCTTTATCAAGGTGAAGTTTATCAACTTGATAAAGGGCCACAAGCCCGAAACGCGTAGGTGTTGTTTTTGGGCTTTTAATCCATTAAACTTTTATTGTGGGAACGCACCTCTGTGTTTATTTTCAAACCTTCAGTGGAACCAGTGCTTCGTTTTTTTTCCTTTCCTGCTTATGCTAAATTTAGACATACTTTACTCCAAGGGTGTGCAAACTGGGGGGTGCGCCCAGGGGGGGTGGGGGGGGGGGGAGGGTAGGAGATTTGTCTGGGGGGGCACGGGCAGTTGTAGAGGTCACGCGCTAATTCCCCATGATCCGTTGTCATTTGTATTATTTATATGATTGTCACATCTTCTACTACAATGAAGCGCTATGTACATTAGTGGCACTATATAAAGATAGACATGCATACTTTTACAAGCCTGCAAGGAAGCAAATCTCCAGAACAAGGTTGGGACAATAACAATAAAGAAATGTATTGCAATCTGTTTGGTAGGAAAAAAAAAAAAAAAAAATACAAAAAAAAAAAAAAAAACCCACTATTCAAAGTTGTTGGTGCTAAATGTCCTGTCCACTGTATCATATCACTGTAAAAAAAATGACATTTCTGAGAAGTTAATGTGAGCAGGTATTCGTATATGACATGAATGTCAATGAACAAACTCGTACTTTACTTACAATTATTCAATCAACTGCAGGAAGGGAGCTTTCTACAGAGGCAGTTTAACAAGTAGAGCAGATTTAGGCACGTTCTATAGTGCCGGGCGAGGATTTTTAGTTGGCTGACATCAGTCAGCCTTTCTATAGAAGTGCCGCACACGGCAGTGAGAGGGGAGCCGACAGACAGCGGCGAAGATGAGGAAACATCTTTTCGCGCCACTGCCTGCGCTCAAATGTATGTGTGTGTGTGCGCGCGCGCATGTATGCGTTTGTGTTTGGATAATTGCAGAAGTAAAAAAAAAAAATCTTATCTAGTACTTCCTTTCACTCACACAACCCATGCACACATATACTCACACATACATACCTTACCTGCAGCTCCCGGCACTATATACAGGAAAAGCATGCAGCGCGTTCGCATAGGAACACGCGGCTGCATCCTGTATATAACAGGCCTAAGGCAGGGGCTCCCCTGGTCTGCAGAGCGTGGGTCCCATTATCTATTCTTGTTTTATACATTAAACTCTCACACCAAGTAGCGCTGTCTGCCCCCAACCTCAGATAAGTCACACAGTGTAAAAGACCACTCCTGTGCTCACATAACCTCCCTCTCCTCCGCTCCCAACACAGCATGCCCTGAAACCCCCACTTCAGCCATTGAATCTGTTCTGTTTGGGGGCTCACACATTTGAAGTCGTTGTTTCAATTAAACACTCTTGCAACCCAACATGGTGGGGAAACTGCTTAAAAAAGGTCTAGTACGGGATACCTAATGGATAACATTATTAGTAAGAGTCAGCATGGATAGATCGTGCCAAACTAACCTCATTACTTTATTTGAGGAGGGACGTAGGTATTTAGACCAGGGTAATGCAGTTGATGTGCTGTACTTAGATTTTGCAAAGGCTTTTGATACAGTGCCACACAAGTGGTTGGTGTACAAAATAAAGCAAATTGGACTCAGTAAAAATATTTGCACCTGGATTGAAAACTGGTTGAAGGAAAGACAGAGTTGTCATAAATGGAACTTTTTCAGGTTGGGCTAAAGTCGTGAGTAAAGTACCTCACGGATCGGTACTGAGACCCCTGCTTTTTAAACTTGTTTATTAATGACCTTGAGGTTGGCAGAGAGCAAAGTCCATCTTTGCTGATGACACTCAATATTGCACAGTAGTAAAATCAGAGCAGGATGCCATCTCTCTCTAAGACTTGGATAGACTGGTAACTTGGGCAGGTAAATGGCAGATGAAGGTTTAATAGGTTTAAAGATAAATGTAAGCTTATGTATTTGGGAAACACGAATAAACAGGCGACTTACAAATTAAATTGGGATAAAATTAAGTGAATCCTTGATGGAGAAGGATTTAGGAGTGCTTGTAGACAGCAGGCTTAGCAATAGTGCCCAATGTCATGCAGTAGCTGCAAAGACCAATACAATCTTAACTTGCATTATACAGGGAATGGATGGAAGCATAATTATGCTCCTCTATAAAGCATTAGTAAGACCACACCTTGAATATGGAGTACAGCTTTTAGCACTACTTCATAAAACATTATGTAACTAGAAAAAGTGCAGAAAAGAGCCACAAAAATGAATAAAGGGGATGGAAAATCGGACACGAGAGGCTAGCTAATTTAGGCCGCGATTATAGTGTGACGCACCTCCGGAAACAAACTAATGTAGAGCAATAAAGGCGAACATAGTTCGCGCGACGAAGCGACAGATTACAGAAGAGACAAATGAAATTGTTTTTGCAGCGCGACTTCACATCACGTGACCTGGATCAACCAATCTCAGTGACATTCATTGGGTTCCTTGTGTGCCGATTATCTGCTTTGCAAGGATATCTTTATCATCTTTTTATCGATTTTGCAAGTGCTGGAAAGGACTGTACCAGAGGGGAGATGCTCACTACACGTGACTGAACTGCCCGCTTTTGAGGGTCATTTATTTAGCGCTTTGTTGCCGTAGCCTATAACCTCTCTGCCCCTTTCCCAAGTCAGATTGATTGGATTCCTGTGCACCCAGCTGTGACTGCATTTTATCTTCCGTATATGTAGCGCACTTGCCCCCACCCCCTGGGAGCTATGGCGGCTACGGTGTGTATGCTTTACCTGTGGCTTACAGGAGGCCTGAACCTCCACTGCTGGGAGCCTGGGGTGTACCTGATTCGATGAGTGACAGAGCCTCCACCTGCACGGGATCCTAACTATGTGGGATAGCCCCATGCTGGACCATATATGACCAATACACACTGATTTAGTAAAAACAATAGCAATTTACTATGTGCAAAGAAACAATCATAAACAATAGCACTACTACCGCAACCCTAGGCCTCGCAGGACTGCAACCCCTCACCATGCCTTCCCAACACCGTGTCCACCCCCCTGCGTGGTTTACCCCAATGTACTGAGGTGCTCCGGGCACCGGACCGTCCCAGTTTCAACAGAATAAACCACCCAACCAAGTGTGTGAGACAGCGCTGTCCCACTAGCCCACTATAGTTGGTGTACTTGGTGAGATGAGGTACCTGCTGGGTGTGTCCACACCCGGGTGCGCAAATGATGCAGATGGGATCCACGGATCCAATAATGAACCGCGACGCCTCCGCCACTACGGCAGGTGGGTCCCTCCTGGGTGGTACCACCTTTAGTCTCTTTAGCACAGATGGATGATCTGGTCCCAGATCCCCCTGATCCAGGATGCAGCGTGTCCCTCACTATTATGCTACAGGGGCAGTGTCCCTATCTATGGGCCTGTCCCTGCAGCAACCACAAGCTGAGGGGAGACAGGGCCTAGCTGGGGCCTAACAGAGGGTATCAGGCCTAGAGCAGGTGCCACAGACACCTGCAACCTACTCCTTCCTTGTCCCAGCTCTGACTAGCGTGGCTTCCCAAGCGTCCCAAATGTATCTATCTCCTTGCAGGAGATCCTGAGCGCCCTATTGGCTGCTGTGGGTCATGTGTTGCAGCAGCCCCTGAGGCTGATGGGAATTGTAGTCCCCGCAGAGCCCTACTATGGACCGCCACTCGCGCAAGCGTGATACTTCTAATGGCCGCTGGGTGCTCTGCCACGCATGCGCGAGCCTCACTAACACATGGCGCCCTGTAGTGTGCTCACCGTGGATCTCCGGCGATGCGCTCGCCTCCCTATCAGCCTCCCCTCACACGCAACTATCCCCATAGCCACCGGAGGGTAAGAAGAGAGAGAGGGGGGGGGGGGGTGGGGGAGGGGGAAACGCGGAGGAACCAGAGAGGACCTGGTTACATATATAATTATCCCCGTCGCGTGCGACATCACAATGGCTAGTGCATGTTTCGCTCACACGCACACTACCACTATAAATCGCGGCCTTAGATTTGTTTACATTAGAAAAGGAGCCATCTATGAGGGGATATGATAACTACATGCAAATATAGTCGGGGATGTGAAGATTGATATAAAGGTGTGTGGCTCAGGCTATATGAAGACAGACTATCATCACCACCATTTTAGCGCAGTAGCCATTTTGAGTGTTTGAATGTATGTATATTTGTGTATGATTTGTGAATGTTTGATCCTGCAGAGTATCGCTCCTGGCTGTAACTCGTCCTTGTATAATTCCTACGAGTCATGAAATTTAAATTGCATTCGTAAGAGGTTTTTTCTGTTTTAGACATTTCTGCTGACCTTAGGTTCTGTTATCTGACAGATACAGTACACACAGAGGGCTAAACAGGGTTACTCCTTAAGTCAGAAGGTTAAGGGGCCCACATTATGGTGATATATAGGATAAGAATATAGCATGTGAAGCATATTTATGTATTAATAAGGATTTTTGTATAAGTCATCATATTGTTTTTTATCTCTAAATCCAGCCCCCTTAAGGGGCGTATTACTCATTTTGAAATGTATAAAAATGTGATACCAAGCAATATGTTTTCAGAGGAATGAGTTCATTTTTGAATTCTCTCATTTGTACCTTGGTGCAGATAAACTCACGATGCTTTGAACCCTTGACTCATTGATATTATTTCTACGCTTTCACAGGGACAATACAAGGAGCTTTCAAAAGGAACTCTTCATCCTACGGGCAGCACAAATAACATAGGGTCATCCCTTAAGGTTGGAGGAAAGGAGATTACACCAGTGTCATGATATCATAAGATATTATGTATTTTAATAAATCTGGTGCTTCAGGGGTAAATGTGTTACCATTTGTCTTAAAATACAATTTATTGGATTTATGACAGGCCAAGACCCCTCCTGGGTCTGTGCAGATCTTCAAAGAGTGCTCAATTGGGGGGGGTTATCACTGATGGCTCACTAAGCGAGGTGTTGTTTCGAAGGATATAAAAAGATAGCCTTGGATCTGGCTGTCAGCCTCAAAGAAAACTAAACGTTCTTGAATGATCACTTGTGCATCCCAGAGAGGTGAAGAACAGGTCACCGTTCAGTTGGAGGAGTTCATTAACAAAAATCAGATGTGTAGTCATCTATTCTGCATAATAACAACCACAGGTACATATGTGGCATTGTGGCAACAAGACAAATCAAAATCATAACACACACTACAACAACATGGGTAAGAGGTCCCTGAAAAAACTATGCTCTTTGCACAAAAAAAAAAAAAAATCTGCAAAATGTGGCCGAAAATGTAAATATGCTCTACAAAACGTTTAGCAGTTCATTCAGACCCCCAAAGCATTACTTATTATAGCTGTAGATTACAGGGGGGGAAATAGATTACAAGAATACTTATTGGCTGGTGGCAGTGGATAGATATGATTGCAATTGAGTAAGGGTTTAATATTAACTCATTGAAAGTACCTTGCGGAGGAGAGGTGAGTTGGCTAGAGTAGCCGAGTGTATTAACCCTGGTTGCATATCCAAGTCAAGTGCTCACTTGTGGGCTGTTCGTGACAAATGGTATATGGGGACGGATTGAGGGGTGAGATTTTTCATTTGAGGGACCTTAGTGAAGGTGAAGCGTGGGCCAGCCGGAGAGCTGTGTATTGACCCTTGTCCCATATGCAGGCCACTTGCTCACAGGTAGATTATTGGATGATATTTCACTTGGCGGTTTCTGTTAGATCAAAATAATTTAAAAATACAATTATCTGATAAATATCTGTTGCCTAAATTTAGCATAGGTTGAACCTGATGGACATACGTCTTTTTTCCACCTCATCTATGGTGTAACGAACAGGTGGACAGTGGGACTTTTAAACATTAGCAATCTGATTCCACAAATGGTGTTTGAGTCTGGTTATTGGCAGCAACGTGCATTAGGAACAAGCTTTCAAACTCATTGCAGCAAAAAAGGTACGAAAGTACATTCAGGCCCCTTAGAATCTCAGTTGTACAGTATAATGAAGAGACCCAGTGGAAATTCTTGCATAGATCATTCTGTAAATTAAATGCTGCTTGACCTTTCCCAGCATACAAATGCCCCGCTGAACTATTCATTTCAGCTGTTCACAGCCACGGTGGAAATTACATGCTGCATTTTACATTTCTGCCTCATGTGAAATCTGTGAAAAGGGGCAGAGTGAATGTATGGGGAACAAAAGCTTACCGAAAAATGCAAAAAGTCTAAAACATAAATTGAATATATGTATAATATAGCAATGTGCATTCACACTAAAATGTTTAAGTGAGTGAGAAAAAAAAAAGCCACCATAGCACACAAGCTTGTGCAGCACCGCGTTGTTCCCACAGCCCACCAAGTGCATCCAGCTGGACTCTCAGGCAGCGAAAGACACTGGCTGTAGCCTTTGCTCTGCTTGTGCTCATGCCCAGTCCTCATCTGTGCTGTATAAAGCCCTCAGCATCACCCAAGCAGCCTGCTTATGGAGTAGAGCAGGATGTGAGGGATGGGGGGCCGCAGCCCCTTCCAGAGCAAGTTGAGAGAGATCAGGGCCCCCTGTAGCAGCAGCCAGGAACACAGGAGGGAAATAATTGGGTTGGCCGTCTGGCTGAATACGGAGGAGGAGGTGGAAGAGCTCAGGGACCCGACCACTTTAACCTGTGTTCTCCCCACCCTCAAATGCATGGAAAACCCATCAGTCTCCTCATTTCTTGCATGGCCGGAAACAGAGTGGAGCAAAGAGAATGTATAGCAGAAAGGAGAGAACCGGCAGACACTAATATTGCGATAATTAAAGATTAGACAAAATGTCTTACCGACACCAGCAATCTGAAAGCTCAGCCAAGCACTAGGGCAGAAGTGTGCGCAAACTTGCCCCCTTGCCTGCACTCCCCCCGCCCCCACCTTACCATGTCTCCGCCAGCAAAAGACGCAGCGGGGTCACGTGACGTCACATTGCCATGGTCACGCGACGTCACGTCACCCCGCTACGCCAGAGACAAGGTAAGTGAAGTTGCAGAGACCTCACGCTGTCTCCCGGCATTTAAGGCCTCTACAACCGTCGTGCTCCCCCTGAAAAATGTAGCCCCCCCCAGTTTGCGCACCCCTGCTCTAGGGTTTCAATAAATGTACCCAAAAAACACAAGCTTATAGGGCCCGTAAATAGGAAGCCTTGGAAAACGTTTTTTTTAAGGTAGTTTGGGCTGAGAATTACAACTAAAATACATCAGCCTGGTGAGCTGTTTTTTTACAACAGAAGGGCATACCCACTAACAGCCACGCTAGGTACGCCCGTGGCAGCTGGAAAATTCAAAGTCTTCTACCCAATTCTTCCACTCTGATTCTGTATATTACTCCAAAACAGCAATTTCATTATTTGTTAAAAAAAAAAGAAGAATTTAATTAACAAAAATACTGTTACATTATATCATTGATTGCATCTCTAAAAACTAATAGGCAAGTAAAACACAGATTTAAGACAGCAGTCCACTCCGACTGTATTTTCTTTTTCTATTCTTGCCATCGCTACCACAATTTTTGTTTCTAAAATCCAATTCGACCGTTCAAGAGACATAGGCATATCAAATATTAAGTGTCCTGGGGAGAGCCCCATTTTAAACTCCCGAGCAGTCTAAAGGTTACCATGGGAACCTCAGACCGCAGATATTAAGACTGTCATGCAGTTTAAAAAAAAAAAAAAAAAAAAAAAAAAAAAAAACTTAAAAAATGTATTTATTTTTTTAGTGTTTTTTTAAATAGAGGCTTCAATGGGGAATGCAGCTTTAACCCCTTTTAATGAACCAACCTAAATAAAGCAGTGCGTGCGTAGCAAACCCCCTTCACACCATACCTGGCCTCGACAGTCGTACCAACGATATGTAAATGTCATTGGCGTCTTTTTCCTGAGGAATGATGAGCTGGATAACCTGGAAGTTCTTGCAGCGGATGAGCAGAGGGCAGCCAGGAGCAGTCGCCGCTTGTTTTTCAATGGTAGAAATTTGGCTGTGAAGGATCTACATAAATAAATAAAAAGCAATGATTCATTGTAACAACATCTGTGTCTCCTGCCTAGTGCCAATTTGTGCAGTGGATCTCATAGGGGAGAGGGAGTAACTGAGTCACTGCAGTTGATGCTGCGTGGTCCGGAGGCCTCTAAGGGCAAAACGGACTCAAAGTTAACAAAAAATGTTGCATGATATTTTGTAAGAAATAACCTCTTACGTTCTGTAGGTGCTATAAGTACGACAAAGCTAATACATTCATAATGACATTAAGCCACAATGACAATATACTGTACTGTCATCTATGTTACAGATAACTTGTAAGAGATTAAATAAAGTAATACATGTTTAATAGGGACATAGATCAAGACCGGTTTAACCAGTGTACTCCTGCCCATGTTTTTAATCTTCCAGTTACCTCATCACCTAAACTTAATGCTACTCTTGGGATATCCCCATGAATGGTTAAAAGACCGCCTACGCAGCAAACTGGACAGATGTGCATTCAAGCACATGCATAATAATAATAATAATAATAATAATAATAATAATAATAGTTGTCTCTGTGTGAATTATCTGGATAGTGTTTATCACAGATAGTAGGAGACACAGGTTTCATGCAGATATGGTGTTAGGAACCCACCAGGAGTTCACCGCAGAACTATAGAGTAACAACTCAACTTGATCCGATTATACAATTACTGTACACACTGTGCAAAAACATACAGTCAGATCCTACATTTTGAATCTATCATTAGGGAAGTCAGGATCTATTTCCCTGCAGTTAAGGGTCGAAATTTGAAAGGCAGTGGCCTCGTCTAGAACAGCAGTAGTCATCCCCTGTAAAACCATCTCTGGGCGAGATAAGCCCAGTGCCTGTTGGTTACTAGTCTTTTCCCTGCTGTTACACACCATTAAAACAAGAATTACAAAGATAACTTACCCAGGTTTCTTTACGGGTTTCAGATAAATTTTCTACAAAAATTACATGAGTTGTTGTCAGATATAACGTCCCCAAGGCTGCTTTCCTGGAGGATATTCGATCGTGTAAACGGACATTTTCAACCTTAAATACAGAAGAAGAAAAAACAAAAACGGATCAACATCCTTCCCATGTTTATTTAGTATATCCTTGTATATCTTTCCTTTCTAAAAATATGTCCAAACTTTTTTTTTTATATATATCTATTGTATCTGCCATCAGTCTCCAAGGGTAATAAATTCCACATTTTAACATAATATCAGAGTAAAGGATAGTGTAAAATGTGTATGTTGAACACTTATTTATTTTTTTAAGTTGTGTATTCTTTCCTGCACTTTTCTGTTAAAAAAAAAAACACACACAACCAAACATCCTTGTTTTGGTGGGGAAATAAATAGAAGAGGAGATGTAGGAATAGCCAGGGGTGAACAACCATAGAAAATACTTTACGAGCCAGCAGATTTCCCAGGGCCAAGGACTAGAGTTTCTAGCCCTCTGACACCCTAGGGTCAGCATTCCTGCGAGCCCTCTCTTCCCCCTTCACACTTGTATTTCTCTCCCACCTCTGTCTCACTCTCCCTGCCACACACACCTTCAAATGCAAACACCACACATTTAATCAGAGAAAAACCAGAAGTGTAACACTGAACATGTAGTCATATTAACCAAATCTGTAAAAAAAAAACACACATTTATCAAAAAAAAATCTCTGATAATCCCAAGAGTGGTGTTTAGTTCCCCTGCTGGGTTCTAGGAGGAGGGATTTCCACGTCCCTCCAAGCGAGAGAGGGAAAAAAAAAAAGGGGACGTCCTCGGGCACGTACACCAACTGGATAAAATGTTTTACTATAAAAAGGGAAAAAACAGTGGTGTAACTCTGAACATGTAATCAGACTATGTAACTAAATCTGTAAAAAGCACTTGCACATTTATCAAATTAGCTGGTATCTTGTTGTAGGATGGCCAAAAGGAGAGTGATTTTTCAAACTCATCCCTCGAGTTACTTATATTTAAGATGAATAAACACCTCTTGTAATAGGTGCATTTAATTGCAAGGCTTTTCAGCACACTGATGGTCTCTATTTCTCCTCCTTCAGTTGTTACCGGAGTTTGATTGGGTAACCTTCATCCTCTAGAGTCCATTGGCGTCCAGCACACAGAGCCGAAATGGTGGCGCTGTCCCCTTCTCCTAGCCCTCAGTGGTTGGTACTCAGGAACGGGTTAGATAGGTTATAGCCCTTCAAGAGATTGTGAGTCCGTGGCATAACTTACACAGATGCCTGTGCAGAATGAGCACATTAATATTTGGAGCTTAGCGAAACACCATCGGTGGCCTGTGCTGGTCAACCCAATGCATTTAGCTAATTGCTTCCTGAGTACCAACCACTGAGGGCTAGGAAAAGCAGACAGCTTCACCATTTCAACCCAGTGGGGTGGATGCCACTGGACGAAGGAGGTTATCCAATCGAACCCCGGCAACAACTGAAAGAGGCATAGAAACCATCTGTTGGCTCTAAAGCCTTGTATTTAACTGCACCTATTAGAAAAAGGTGTTTATTCATATTAACTATAAGTAACGTGAGGATGAGTATGGAAGATCAGTCTCCTTTTGGCCATCGAAAAACAGGATACCAGCTACTTTGATAAATGTGCAAGTGCTTTTTTCAGATTTAGTTAGTCTGACTACATGTTCAGTGTTACACCGCTGTTCCTCTTTTATAGTAAATTTTGTGTCTAGGTGCCCGAGGACGTCCATTTTTTTTGCTTTCTTGTAGTGACGTGGAAATCCCTCTTCCGGCAGCGGAACTAAACACCACTCTTGGGATTATCAGAGACCGGAGATTATTGGATTTTGACCAACATCAAGAACCCAAATCTGTCTGTACTCTTTTGTCACATTATTAATATTTGTTTACTGTTAATCACATTAGGTGCTAGCACTTTCTTCTCTTTTCCAACCACACATGTATCACTCAACTCTAGTTGCTGCTGCTGGGCGCTGGCTCTCCCCAGCTGCTGCCTGCCTCTTCCCAAGCCAGGCCTACCTCTCTCTCCCCCCCCGTCGGTGCACATCAGAAACTGGGTCCGACTTCTGGGCGTGCACCCGCGGGAGAGGCCAGGCGTGGGAAGAGGCAGGCAGCAGATGGGGGAGAGCTGATGCCCAGCAGCAGCCACCAGAGGCCCAGCAGCTGGACGCAGAAGTTGAGCCTGACCTCTGGCCGGGCCCAACTTGCAGTTGTCGGCCGGACTCACCGCAGCCCTGGACACTTATCCCGGCTCTCCCCCTGTTGGCGGCCCTGAGTGAACTACCCACCTCCCATCACTGTTACAGGCACTCTCTCTCACCGACACGTCAACGGGGGGGGGGGAGGGGGTAAGCATTCTCCCCTTTGCTCACCACACACACTACCACCTGCGCATTGAAAGCAGAAGGGCTCCGATTAGCTGCTCCCCCTCTGACTAGCTCTACCTCCTGCTCTCAGATCTCCCCACCGATGAATTGACCCAGCAATCACCGTCGCTTACATTCCCAGCATTGATGTGGCTGAGGAGGGCTGTTGCCAGTCGAAGCTGGTGATTAACAGGTCAGTCATCACTCCAGGGGGGGGGGGATTTTAGGTGCCCTCGTGACCGGCGTTTTTCCATCCCCTGGTTATAGCAATGGTTTTGAGTCACTAAACCTTAAGTAGTTCATATTTATTTTAATTTCTAAAATGCTTAGCTACATTCACAATCTTGTTTGTTTTGGAGTATATAACTTGGTGTCCACCTTCCTCATTTTCTTACCGTGGCAACATTATACATACCACACAGTTAATTGTGTGCCATAACAATGACATTTTCCAATTACAAACATGATTGCAGTCACCAGTCCTTCAATTAAATGAATCATATACTGTAGAAGTGAGGGTTAGAAAAAGCTAAACAAACCTACATTTTCAAGGTGAAATCTATAAAACTACACATAGTTGCATATGGGAAATAATTATGGACACACCATTCAGAGATAGGGTCCTGCAAGATGAGGTTACATTTACACGGCAATAAAAGGCATTACAAAGTCACTAACTACGCAACTTTACTCACCTCCCCGGTTGTTTTTATGTTAAACAATTATTATATTATTATTTGGAAAGCGCCAACATATTCTGCAGTGTGGTACAATGAGTATAACAGAGTTATGTACAATTATATTATGGGTGGTTCTATACAAAGAAGGACAAACCAGTCCCTGCTCAGGAGATCTTAAAATGTTGAAACAAGAAGGTAAAGTGGCTGCTCATTGTGGGGTAGGGTGCGCCTCAAGTTAGCATATGGCCCAGTCTGAAGCCATTAAGGTTGGGAGAGGGGAGCAATGTTACAAAGGCTGGAGATTAGTCCAGCCGTACAGCTGGTCCCGATGGGGTTGGATGTTAGAGGTATGGCAAGTACGCTTCCAGGGAGTTATTACAACATCTGAAAGCTGGGGGAGAGTCTGGTGCATGGTTGGGAATTCCAGGGAGTGGGGCAGCACAGAACAAGTCTTGTAGGTGGGAGTGAGAGGAAGAAAGGTGGAGGTCGTGGGCAGAACTGAGGAGGCGTTTAGATATTTGGAGATGAGGACTGAGATGTAAGGGTGAGGGGCAGCGTCCTTTGAAGCTTTTTTAAGTCATAACTAGTGTTTTAAATGTAATTATCATATGTGAATGTCGCTATGGATTGTGTGTGAACCCTCATCCCAGCCCTTATTTCTGTACCTCATACACTTCCCTAATAAAATCTTCAATAAAATAGGTAAAAATAAATAAATCACATTGCTTATCTTTTGCCTGCAAAACAGCTTTATAAAATGGATGTGGTCCAGCAGTTTATAGGTGGGTCTTTCAATCAGGTCCCACTTTTAGCCACATAATTTGCTTCCCTTCAATAACCAAATTCCTATAGGAGGGGGCCCTCAATATCACATTTTAGACAGCGGTCAGAATGGAATGGCGTTAAAAAGGGGGTATGGAATACCTTGTTTTCCCAATTATTATTTACAGACCCAGAGTACCACTACACTATATTTGCCCACCAACAGTTCCGCTTTTCATTTTAATAAACACCGGGTTCTTTTATAAGAGATATCTATCTCGGCTTTTATTAAAGTATGAATTCCAGAAGTTCAAAGCCCTCTGAACCAGGGTTAACTCTTTTGCTGCCAGAGGGGGCCTCTAGTTACATTGGAATGCGTTGCTGGCCTTTTTGACAGCTAAAGGGTTAAACACATTAAATTCAATCAAGGTACAATTTATTTTTAAAAGCTATTCAGGCCACTAATGTTGGATGAAGAAATCCTGGCACAAATCTGGGGGAAGAGGGGTGCAGGTGTTCTCACACACCATAAAGATACAGGAGGAGAGGCGATCAAATTCATGCAGAAGGGATAGATGGGTGACAAGGTCAAACGCATTTCAATGCCCCCAGTGTAGATGCCTCATGGATGCAGTCAGACATATTGCTCATGGCCAGTGCTTGCCATTCATCTCATCATAATCTCAGGATTAACAGGCAGGGCCTGCATTTTTGCACGAAAACGACAATAAAAAAACAACACACACCATATAAATAGACCGGCCCATATTTACTTGCACAGCACCCTCGTTATGCATCACACACCGTTATCAGTCCCATTCATTTCAGTGAAGATCTGATCATAATAAAAATCTGCCTCTAATCGCGATGCATTAAAAACCAGGCGCGTCAGGGTGGCTCTCTGCTGAGAGGATCAGTGGGATCGGATACATGGTTGCAATGTGTGGGAGGAAATCACTGCATTTCCTTCCACATCACCCTCCCCATACTGACCTTTGGCAGCCTGATGTGCTCCATGGCGTCCGGTCTCGCTCCCGCAGTGAGTGCTTGGTGCAGGCGGCGGCGGCTGCTGGTCAGTACTACAGGAGAATGCTGGAGGCCATTGGGTGCCGTGCAGGGGAGAGATGGATGTGTGGCTCAGGCCGCTTATCTGCGGCTCCTCCCCCTCCAGGTGCTGCCAATGCAAGGAGGAAAATGCACGGCTCTTAACTCCTTATCTGCTGCAGAGTCTGCAATGCAAGCAGTAAAATGCCCCCAGGCGTTACCCTACATGTGCCAGACCGGCCAGCAGTGAAAGGGTTTAATCTGCACGGCTGTTAACCCCTTCACTGAACCTGCAGTGCCATAAGCGAATGCACAGGTGTTTAACCCTTCTCTGCTAGAGGAGCCTGCGGGGGTATTAAGTAAAATGCAGTACACAGCTGCTAACCCCTTATCTGCTTCATGGGGCTGCAATGAGCAAACAAACAGCTGTTAATGTTAACCCCTTTGCTTCCATAGGGCACCTCAGGGAAGCAAGTAAGATGAACAAGTGGGGTTCACGTTTTAGCCAAGCAGACTGCAATGCAAGAACGCACCGCTGTTAACCTCTTCCCCGCCAGGGAGGTCTGTAGAAAAAAATCTTTGATAGTTTTCTGCAGGGTGCGCAAACTTCTGGAGCTGCGCCCCCCTGCTCGGGAGCCGCAGCGTTTGCGCCCCCACCCCTCTCCCAATGATTCGTGTCAAATGATGTCGCAGGTCATGTGACGTCACGTGACCCCACCGCATCATTTGACGCGTGTTGCCATGGTGGCGCGTTGCCGAAGACTCTCAGAGAGCAGGTCAGTGAGTTACAGAGGCCTCACGCCTCCCCCGGCATTTAATTTAGATGCCGTGAGGAAGAGCGCGGGGACTCTGTAACCGCTCGCGCCCTCCCTACAAATTCTCCCGCTTCCCCTGGGGGATGCTGTAGAGGAAGAGAGGGGTGGCCCGGTATTAAAGGGGTTACACCCCATTTGGCCATCCCCTGACCTCACCAGGGAGACAAGGGGTTAACTGGGCTGAGGTCCAGAACTGTGATTTAACCCTTGTTATGACATGTAAATGTGTATTCCCCTGTTCCCCTGTTCTATTATAACATCTAGTTTAATCAGTGTCTGCATCACACACACACTAGGATCCATCCGGGAGCACAAGGGTTAATAGTTGTTTAGTGATTATAGCCCTTTGTGTAATTTTCCCGCCTTTTCAGGCACCATTTTGCAGGCTCCCATAGGCCGCCATTGAGGCTTCATGTGTTTCAATGGCGAATCTTGCTGTTGAGTCCTGTTTCCTGAGAAGACCAGCAGATGGCGTCCGAGAGGAAGAGCGGCGGTTTCCCATTGTAAGTCAATGGGCCCATTGACTTCAATGGAGAATCCTCGAAAGAGCTTTCCAGGAACGAGTTGGCTGCCGTCCAAACCGCTTAACCGCAAAGCGGATACATTTTCAATAGGAGAGCTTTGATCACTTAACAAGTCAAGTTCAACGACAAGTGGCGTGGGAATAAACAGTTCTAGAGCACCTAGAAATAAAATTCTTTCTGCCCCTAGTTCCTAGGCCTTCCCCCTGTCGACCACAACCGGGTCCCCGTATCCTGGACCCCCGATAAGGGTCGAACCGAGAAGAGCGGGTCGCGCCATAGGTTCCAATGGCGGCGGCAGAAACGGCTCAGGAAAACGGCTAAGTGTCAAAAGCTGATATTTGGTAATCCATAGCTCCGGTTCCGGAGGGCCCAGAGGATCAGGGTTTGGGGTATCTGTAGTCACTGCTCCAGCATCGCTGCAGAACCATCCTTGACCCTCTTGGACCAACCCGACGGAGTATGGACCCCCTTGAAAGTTCGGGACTTTTCCCATAGACTCCAATAGCGGCCAATCCCCTTGACCGGCTATGGTGGAAAACCCCCATTGACTTCAACGGCGGCGTCGCCCCGTTGAAAATCTATGGCGGCGGATTCCCATAGCCGCCAACGGCGGCGGTTTGCCATTGAAAGTCTATGGTGGCGGAACCCGTTGTTTTCAATGGGGATTTAGTGAAACACCGTGATTTAATTTACAGCGGAGATTTTTGTATTAAAACATGAAACGGTTTTAAGTGTATTTGTGTATCTCCGGTTGCGAAGGTTGTAGCAAGTCGCAAATTGGACCATAGGGTGTCCCAGTTCCGGCATTGAGAACTGGGAAGTTTGGACCTGCTGGACCTAACGGAACCGGATATTTTAATAAGTTTATGTTTTATCTTTCATACTGTGTTCCAAGGTATGGGTAAAACCCAGAGGAAATTCCTTTGCATACCAGGGTAGCATATGGCCAGAAAGGCGACCCAATGTCTAGGACTTAAGTGTGGTTCAAAGGATTTTGTCACCTCCACTGTTTGCATGAGGGCGGAGATTACTCAAACCAGAGCAGTCTTCAAGTGTTCCATTTCACACCTCACAACAAAGCATATCCTGCCAGGAATCCAATCTGGTAGACTAGCTGGCATTCCTGATGCAGAGGAGGGGTTACAGAAATGAGACCCCAGAGCTCTACTGCGCATGTACCAACTAGCAGGGGGGCATGTGTCAAAATGTGCTCCCACGTTAATGAGTGGCTAGAGTTAATTGAAAACCAATCCACTGTACTCAATGTTAAGGATAGGGCACAAAAGGTTTATAAACTGTTGTCCACCCTTTATCCTTTGTCTTCTGATATCATCTGATTGTTACCTGATTGCGAGAGAATTGCTATGCTTCATACTTCTCATCCCCCATCCCCAAAGTAAGTGTACTTCTTGTCTGTTACTGTATTATTTCGTGTGTTCACCTATCCAAAGGAATAAATATACTTTATTATATCTAAGCCTCGTTCAGTTCAAACCCAGTATTTGTGTAACCTTAATACCTGTGACAGGCTATCGTCACAGACGCGCCCCCCAGTTTATGCACCACTGGTTTACTGCATCAGAGGCCAGTATTGCTATTTCAAAGCATACAGATTATTAGGACATGGTAAAATGTCAACTCCCTAACAGATGACACTGCAATACAAGGGGTAAAGGGCCATATACAGTACTGCACCGACACACTTTATTCGAGCAAATACCCGGTATGTACCTGGCAGATACCTGGAATGCGCCACTCCTAACCTCTGACAAGCCCCGTTGCATTTGCCTTCCCAGCCTGGGCTCATGCCTGGCTGATGGGCGGCTGATCTGTTAAATGATAATGATTAGGATTTAATAGGCTGCAATGCTTCGCGTGTCTACCAGATGGCATAAATTCATGAATTGTAATGCAGTTTATATATATATACTGTGCAGTATTGCAGCCAGTGGGAATAAAATGCTTCAATCCCTGCTTGGAAAATAACTCAATGTACTCGGGCAGAAAACAGTCACAAACCTCAATACACCCGGGTATACCCGAATTCGTGGGACTAGCCAAGCTCGAATAAAGTGTGTCGCCAGTGTATGCTAAGCGGTTCCTACCATTACCAATATACCTTGGGGGGTGATTTATCAAAGTCTCTGAGCTGCAGAACTGGAGGGAATAAAATGCACTATATATATCAATTAAAAATATACATAATGAAATCAATGAGATTTTTGCTAAATCTAGTGCAGTATTGTTGCACTAGTTTTACTGCTGGGAGACTTTAATAAATTATCCTACCCCCCTGTGTATACCTTCCAATCATTTCCAAAGGCCAGATTCATGAAAACACATGCAAACTGTAGATGACGTTACCACCATTCACTACAATGGTAGTGGCACGAGGAAAATAGTTTTCATTTTAGTTACAAACCTTCAAGTCTATAAAAGCATCTTCACATAGCCGTAGTGCCTACTGTATATACACTGTGACGTAGAGGGGTAACCAGGCTCTCAAATAAAGGTTTACGCCCATTTGGTTACCCCTAATCCGTAATAAGGGTTCAAGAAGAGTCAGCTCTTGAGCCCAGTACTGTGTAATGCATAAAATGTATTGTGCGACAATAAAGTATTTGATGTGTTTTTACCTTTCCAGGAGTGCCAGCAAGCAGAGATTGCTGTGGTATGAGTTTCAAGGGGGGTTTTGCAGAGAAAGTGTTGTCAGAATGTTTCACGGTAGACCAGATCTTAACACATTTATATTTAAGGGATCAATCACAAGGCAAAACAAGGCAGTGAAATAAATTGAGGTTTATTTGGATAAAACCTCGGAAACACACAGAAATACACAATACAGAATATACACACTTACTGGGGTCTGGGGGTTGAGATCTAGCCCTTAACTAGTTGTAAGGCTCCTGCTTCAGCAAAGGCATTACCCTGTCTGCTCCGGTTGGTTCCAGCCTACTGGCTGGGCCTCTCCATGCTTCTGTGTTGGGTAGTTAATAGCTCTTTTCACCCAGAGGCACATTTGAGAAGCCTGCCAGCAGCTGCTTGTCTTCTTCAAATCTCCAACAGAAAAGAGAGAGAGCTGATCCACTGCTCATATTTATATAGGGCTTGCTGCATATCTAATACATTGTGGGGGCTGGCAGCCAATTAGAGCATGGATTGTGGTTGTGCAGTCAATGATAGGAGGGGAGAATTCAAAACTTGCTAATGGAAATCGTGACTATGAGTTTGAAATCCAACAACCGTTTTCCCTGGCACCGCTGTGTCTAGGTGAAACAAAAGCTTTATACTCTAGATATCCTGTTCACAGCCCTTCCCCGTCACCATGTGTAACAACCTGCATTTCTTTTGCTATGCTAATCTACCCCTGGCTGCCTTTTGTCACCAAACTGTTTTTTCCTCACAGGACAAACACAATACAGGCATACCCCGGTTTAAGGACACTCACTTTAAGAACACTCGCGAGTAAGTACATATCGCGCAATAGGCAAACGACAGCTCACGCAAGCGCCTATCAGCACGTCCTGAACAGCAATACCGGCTCCCAACCTGTACCGAAGCTGTGCGCAAGTGGAGAGACTATAGAGCCTGTTACAAATGCGTTATTTACATCAGTTATGCACGTATATGACGATTGCAGTACAGTACATGCATCGATAAGTGGAAAAAAGGTAGTGCTTCACTTTCAGTACATTTTCGCTTTACATACATGCTCCGGTCCTATTGCGTATGTTAATGCAGGGTATGCCTGTATGCATTGTAGTTTTACAACACAGCAAAACTAAAATTTGATCACTAGAGCGTACACTTGCGTACACCTGCTCTAAGACACCAGCACTAATACCTTGCTGGCAGGCAATACAGGTTAACCTGTTTGCATCCAAATATCCCCCTCATATTCCAGAAGTCTGCCCTGCAGCTATTTCTCATAAGGAGCCATCATACAAGGCAACCCACTTATAAGCTTGCACAGGCAGCTACGGGACCATGAGTCCAAGGGAATACAGTATATAATGCATTAACTGGCCCACTGGGCTTACATAGTTAACCCACACACACACGGGTCCAAGCTCATAACCCTATGGGGGACAGTATAAGGGGAACAAAATTACAGGGCAACACGGTAAGGTATAATATTAGACCCAAGAACTGACACTCTCAGCCCTTGCCATATGGTTTCAGGGGCAGCCAGCCGGGCTCCACCTTTATTAATGAAAGCCGACTACCCCCTACCGTCACAGAATGTGGCTAGCTAGTCAGGGTCCAGAGTTGCTGGTTCCCCTAAAAATGTACCCAGGAATCAGGTCTGATTCCTGGATATATGTAGGCACATGTCCTGGCAATATCTCTCCTTGAAAACGCTTTCGCGACTCACCACTTGGGGTTTCCTGCTTCAGCACAGACCAGAAAGGTAAAATGGGCATAGGGATGTGAGGTGTCCCTGAAACAGTCAAGGGGTCCCTAGGTTAATGGGGATACCCAGTAAATGCCCCGGTAACACTGAACCTATATAGGGGTTCATAGGTTGGTTCCCTGCTTCAGCACAGCCAGAAAGGTAAAAGGGGCATAGGGATGTGAGGTGTCCCCGAAACAGTCAAGGAGTCCCTAGGTTTTTGGGGATACCCAGTAAATGCCAAGGTCACCCAGAACCACTATAGGGGTTCTGAGGTGCTGCAACCATACATATAAGGTTGTGAGGGGATTCTTAGAATCCGTACTAAGTCTATGCATTAGTGTGTGGGGAATATGGCTAGTGAAAAGTAAAGTGCCGCTTTTTATTCTATTTACCATACCAGAAAGTCTTAGGTTTTTAAAGTGTATATTTTATTAACAAAAGTGTGTTAGGTACATATATGCTTTGTCACAGTAAAATGAGGCACAGGGATGAACAGATATCCCTGTAGCTGAGGGAATCTCTATGATAAACGGGGTACCCCAGTTAGTGTCATGGAGTCCCAGAACCTGTATTGGGTTTGTGGGTGCCCCAACCGAATATGAGGTACCCCAAAATGTATGCTGTAATAAAGTTTGACTTATGGTGTTTTTTACAGTTACTATAAGACAGCCTGGGCATATGTTTAAGGTGCCAGCTAGTCTGCACAGAATCCGTAGGATGAAAGAGGAGATGGGACGTTGAGAGGTGTCGGGGTGCTAAGTGGACAGGGCAGGGTGGAGGACTGGGTCTGGAAAACAGACCCCCTGTGGGGGGGGAGGGGCTCTCTGTTCTGCTTGAATCAGTGGTGCCTGCCCAGCGGGAAGCAATGAGCTGGCTAAGGAAAAGATGGCGATCGTAGGCGCTTTTCCTATTGGCCAGAACATATGTCCCACACAAGGGGCGTCCCGAGCTGGCTCAATACACCCCCTGCCTCTGACATCATCAGTCAGATCAGCCCCACTCTGATTGGCTGGTGGAACATGTTCCCACGCCCGTATTGGCTGCAGAGTTCTGTGAATGAGACTCAGAAGTATTATAAACCCCTGCGCCAATTAGATTGGTAGATTTTAAGCAAGATTCTAAGCACCAAGTCCAGTGAGTAAAAATCCAGACTTCTGCAGAGAGGGGAGGGGTGGCGTCTGGAACTGCAGGCTGATTTCAGTTCCAAGACATTGCAGGCTAAAGTCTTAGTCAGGAGAAAATCTTTATGTAGAATTCCCTGCACCTAGGAGAGTTTAGTTTTTACCCCAGTTCCAAAGTAAGTGTATCTTTTCTTATGTAGTTTGTGTAACATTGTGTGTTTGCCCTTTCCTGTGACTAAACTTACAATTTATTTCATTAACTTGTTTTGCTCAATGTATGATCCTGGTATAAAAAGGTGTAAATGCCTGGTCTCTCGTGACACACACATAACACACTCACACGGACCTCAGCATGCACATGTTCAGTACACAAAAACATTCTCTTAAGAACACAAATACACTCATAAATATGCACTCATCTTAACCCTTTGGGTGCCCCAGGATGTAATCGCTATTTCATAGGGACTGGCACTCCAGGGCCCCCGTGACGTAGTTGTTACGCCGGTGCTGCCCGCAGACCAGACTCATCCCTTATACAGAGGCGGGGACGTATATGTGCACGCACCCGCAGCAGAAGGAGCGTGTGCTGCTTTGGCGTTGCCAGACCAGGTGTGAATAGGTGTAGCAATACTTGCTGGTACCGGTACAGAAGAGACGAAGTCGTTGCCGTTAGCCAAGGTCAGGGAGAGAGAGATCCGGGAAGTCGAGGTCCAAACTGTAGTCGGGGGATAGGAGAAGCTGCAAGGTCAGGTGGGAGCTGGGGTCCAGAGCCAGAGAGGAACGTCCACCAAGCCGGGTCGCAACCTGAATAATGAAGAGCAAAGGGAAAGCCAGAATAGACATCTGTAAGCAGAGACTATGTCGAGCGATGTGAGAGAGGCAACACAGGTACTATATATCGTGGCTTACCAATAGGGAATGGAGGCAGACCTGGAGGAACATGAGGAGCTGTCCTGGATTGGTTCCTGTAATAAGTAGCCAGGTGGGGAGCTTTACGGTTAAGTGGCAGCCTTTGTGAGATTTGGGGGCGTGGTTTCACTGCTAGTGCAGTGAATAAATTATCCTTGCCTGGCGCGCGCTCTGTAAGGTCGGAGAGCGCGAGCTCGGGACCAGAGGGAACCGTCAAAGCCCTGAGAGGCCGCGGGACAGCCCTGGCCTGCCGGTAATGAGGGGGGTGCCCCCGCACAGCGGGAGCAGGTCAGACGAGGAGAGGAAGCTGTCTCACGGCAGCGGGGGCATTTGGAGGTGAGGAGGGGTCGTGCTGTGAGCGCCGCGATCCCCGCATCCTCACAGTAGTGACTAGATCATCCTCACAGGGTCTGTTTTTTTCCACGTTAGATTGTGTCCTGTGCTCCCATGGAGCCCAGGACTCAACCTAACCAGTAAGGAAACGGTGGAGCCCTTTTCCATTTCTTCCAAAATGGCCACCATGGTTACAGGAACGCGCAGTGCCGAAGGGGCCGTAGCACTGAGACACCACAATCCCACCAGCACTCAAACTGAAAGTTGCACTCTTATCTCCTATAGCATTTAGTCGCACGCTGGAGTGAGCCCTGACCCTGCAGCCCTTTTGGGTCAACTAGGCACAGGGCTGACGAGAGGGGAAGCTGGTACAAATTACCAGGGCGCAGCGGTTTGGAAGGGGGCCCGGCTATGTTGCCTATGCTTATGTAGTATCATTATTTGTCATTCCTTGCTGCCTCCCGTCTTCAGCAGCGTCAAATTACACCGCGGACATCACCAACGTGACATCACACGGTGTCTCGTTGCCATGGCAATGCGATGTTTCAGCGTAAAATTTTGTCACAATTGTCCATTATCATGACAACGCGACGCCGTGGCATCTGACGCTGCGGTTCAGAAGGAGGGCAGCAGCAAGGAGGTTTCCGCCACAGCTAATTGCAGGAGAGAAAAGAGCTGCTGGGGGGGGCAAACATTTTTTTTCACCAGGGCCTGAACCCGCTCTTAGCGGCCCTGACTGGGCAATATTCTTACCCAATAAAACAAACCTGCTCGCAATCATGAACCAGGGGATCCCGGAGGTCATATCATGTAAATTAAAAAGGTTTGCGAGTAGTGCGGCATGCTGCTTTAAAGAATTAATCCAAGTGGGCACATTTTATGGGGGGGATTGGGACTGTTGTGAGGTATAGTTATGGCCCACCAAATAATTAGCCCATAAGCAGTGGGGGGGGGGGGGTGTGGAGGGGTATTTATAAAAGTAACTCGGCTGCAAAGGAAATGGAGAAATAAAAACTATGCAAAAACAGTAAACACTGCTCCTAATTTATCAATTAAGCAAATCCCCATTGGTTTTTATGGAAACTCTTTTCCTTCGTAAATTTTGTGGTGTTTTTTCTTTTTGGTTCAGTTTTGCAGCCAGGAGACTATGATTGATAGACCCCAAGGTGTCTTCTGTCACTAAAAGATGTCCTTTGGAATATCGCTGCTTAGTATATAGAGACCGAAATGTCAATGTGCAGCTCTACTGGACAACCACATGATTGCTCCTTCCAGGGGATTTGGGGGAAAAGGAAGGAGATATCTTCCATTTACTTGCAAGAGGCTGAAAGAAGTTTCATCAGGCACAATAATTCTAAACCATTGGTAACTGAAGAAGTGTAGCTGACAAATAAGGAGAGTTGGCACATCCCACGCACCTTGCATCTATATGTGCACAATCTGTACAAAGGATCAGAATAATTTGGCTGCGTCCCTGCTGGCGCTGAGCGTGCTGTGTGCCCAGCGCTTGCCGCTTTTACTTATTGCAGTCTTTATGTGGACGTCCAGGCTCACGTGGTGAGCGCGCGCTCGTGCGCGGACACGAACGCTCACACAAGCTTGGCGCTTGAGCAGAGCCAAATAAAACTGACTTTGAAGCGCGCTCAACTTGCCCGCAATGCCCCTTCGTCCGCGCTTGTAAATTGGCAGGATACCCGGCGCTCATGCTAAGAGACTTGGTGACGTCACCACTCAAGCATGAGCGCGGTCAGCGCCAGCGAGGACTCAGCCTTATAATAGAAAATACAACTGCTTTTAAAGCACTTACTGTATCTTGTATGCATGTATGTATAACTTTATTTAACTAGCGCCACCAGTTTACTCAGTGTTCCCCATACGTAGAGGGAACTATAATACAATAAGTGCAACACACAAAATCAGACAATGGAAAAGGAAAGGAAATTCCTGCCCCAGAGAACTTACAATCTAAGGCTGTGGCCACGCTGCGACTGAGCACTCTTGGCGCTTGCCGCTTTCACTTCAATTAAACTCTATATGTACGGCCACGCTCACGCGGCGCTTGTGCACGTGCACGTACGCTCTCCAAAGCTCAGAGCTTGGAGAGACAGGGAAATTTGATTTCCAAGCACTGAGCAGGGTCACATGACCCTTCAATAACCAATGGGGAGAGAGAGGCAGAAATGAATGGGGAGAGAGAGAGACACAGAATGGGGAGTGAGACAGATACAGAATGGGGAGAAAGACACAGAAACAGAATGGGGAGAGAGAGACAGTATCCGATGAGCAAAGAGAGAGTGGAGGGAAGGGGGGAGAGAAGTGGGAAGGGTGAGGAAGAGAGGTGGGAAGGGGGAGGGAGAAAGGTGGTCAGGGGGGATGGAGACAGGTGGGAAGGGGGGAGAGAGGTGGGAAGGGGTGAGAGAGAGGTGGGAAGGGGGGGGAGAGAGAGGTGAGAAGGGGGTGAAAGAGAGAGGTGGGAAGGGGGGAAGAGAGGTGGGAAGGGGGAGAGAGAGAGAGGTGGGAAGGGGGAGAGAGAGAGAGAGAGAGGTGGGAAGGGGGGGACAGAGAGAGGTGGGAAGGCGGGGAGAGAGAGAGGTGGGAAGGTGGGAGAGAGGTGGGAAAGGGGGGAAGAGAGAGGTGGGAAGGGGAGAGAGAGAGCGGGAGAGAGGTGGGAAGGGGAGAGAGAGGTGAGAAGGGGGTGGGGAGAACATGGAGGGAAGGGGTAGGGAGAGGTGGGATGGGGTAGGGAGAGGAGGGTGGGGGGAGGAGAGAATGGCGGCATGGGGGGAAGGAGAGATTGGAGGCAAGGGGGGAAGGAGAGAATGGAGTGAAGGAGAAGGGGGGAAGGAGAGAATGGAGGGAGGGGGAAGGAGAGAATGGAGGGAAGTGGGGGAAGGAGAGAATGGAGGGAAGGAGAGAATGGATGGAAGGGGGAGGGAGAGAATGGATGGAAGGAGGGAGGGAGAGAATGGGTGGAAGGAGGGAGGGAGAGAATGGAGGGAAGGGGGAAGGAGAGAATGGAGGGACAGGGGGATGGAGAGAATGGAGGGAAGGGGGGGGAAGGAGGGAAGGGGAGGGAGAGAATGGTGGGGTGGGGGCAGAGAATTGAGGGAAGGGGGGAAGGAAAGAATAGAGGGACACACACAGACACAGACAGAGAGACACGCACAGACACACAGACACACACAGACACAGACACACATACACACACGCAGAGACACAGACACACAGCCCCGATCCAGGCAATGACATGCCCCCTCCCTTAATGCCCCGCTCCTGCTCTCGAATTTGTAAAGGACAGCTGAGCTCTCATGCTTGGAGAGGTGGTGACGTCACTGCTCTCAAGCATAAGCGCACTCAGCGGCAGCGTGGCCACTGTGCCGCTGAGCACGCTGACCGTGCGGTGCTTGGTGAAGTTGCTTCTGGCTATTTCAATTTTGATGTCCCCGCTCACGCGGAGTGCGCGGGCACGGACGCTCACCCACGCTCGGTGCTTGCATAAACAAAATAATCTGACTTTGAACCGCGCTCAGCTTGCCGGCAACACCCCCCGCGCGCGCTTGCGAAATAGCGTGGACACCCGTCGCTCATGCTTGGAGAGTTGGTCACGTCACCGCTCTCCATGCATGAGTGCGGTCAGCGGCACAGGAGACTTAGCCTTAGTGGTATGTTGGGGTGACTTACAGAGTGAGCAGGTGAGAGAATAATTGCTGTAGATGGCAGTGTTTGGCCACAATGGTTGGTAGGAGTGATTGTGGGTGTGGGACAGCAGCTATTCCTTTTTTTTTTTTTTATATATATAACTTGTACTTTATTAAGATTTTCCAGCAATAATAGGAGAAAGGGGCACATAAATAAAAAGGGGGGAGGGGGACAACCATCTTATATATAACTTTCCATACATCGAGATTACATATACACATTCCTAATCATGTTTGATTTTAAATGTAGCCAAATAATACTCCTCATGGAACCGTTCCCTCCATCCTTTCCTCTCTTGCCTGTAGGTAACTTCTCAGCTCCCATAACTCTCAGCTCTCAGTTGTCTTGCTATACTCAATTATCCTCTTTCATCCCAGGGTTCCCATGTCCTATGAAATGTCTTAGTAGTGTAATTTAGGAATGAGGCAAGTTTCTCTATTAGCTGAACTTTGTTTATCCTCCCAATTATTTCACTTCTAGAGGGAGGGATTGTTTATTTCCACGCAGCTACAGCGTGCCTGGCTGCCGTTAGTATATATGATATTCGTTTGATCGTGTAGAAGTTTACGTTTTCCATTGGTTTGGCTACAATTATTAAAATTGGGTCTAATGGGACTGTAATACCCAAATCATCCTTTATTAAGTTCAGTATCTTTTTGCAGCACAGTAGCACTATGATGCCTGGCAAAACCACCAAATATGCACTATATCCCGTCTGTCCAAATACCCTCCAACATCTACAGTATCTGATGCCCTTGGGTGCATCTGTTTTAATCTCTTAGGGGTGTACTGTAATACCACCTAAGCATGATTGTGTATATGTTTTCTTTTGTCACGGTACATACAGTATGGAGGTCTACCCGCATTATCCCATATATCTTCCCATTCCTCTATTGATATCTCTGTTTCGAAATACATAGCCCACTGTTTCATGTATTTATAGTCTAAAGTGGCTCTCATTGGGACTAGGCCTTGATACAGGGATGATATTCACCCTTTTTGATACCTTCTTATCCTATATAGTTCCTCAAATAGTGTGGGCTCTGGGAGTTCCTCCCTCTGAAGGTTTTTTTTTTTTACAAAATGTCAGGCTCGCATATATTTAAACATCTCAAACTTTGGGAGATTATATTTTTCTCTCATATTCTCAAATTGCATTTGTTTATCCCTCCTAAGTAAGTCTCCCATATCTAAAATTCCCCGATCTTTCTAACTATCCTTGCATGCCAGGGATGAATCTTGGATTACCAAACAGAGGGGTGAGGCTAGAAGGGTTTGACAGCACCTGATACTGTATATATTTCCAGATTTTCAGTGTAAAACCCAATCACCACTGACTCCAATTTTTTTTTTTTAAACAAAGTTTCCAAGTCCAGCCTACAGTGCAGAATGTCTGTCTATCGGAGAATGCCAGTAAATCATCTGTCTCATATATGAGAATATAATATTTCAGGATGTGTGGGACCGGCAGCTCCCCCATCGCCCCCCCTCCCCCCTCTTCTTTAGTGTCTAACATTATTGACCTAACTATTCTTGGTTGTTCATTTCTCCAGATAAACGGCATAATCTGGTTTTGAATTTCCTTTATATTTTTGTGTGGGACAGGGATCGGGAGTGTCAGGAAATGATAGAGAAGCCTGGGGAGAATATTCATTTTGGCTGTTGTTATGCGCCCTGCACAGGATATAGGGCAAGAGTTCAAGGACTGTAAGTCTTTCTTGATTTTGGTGACAGTAGCTATTCTAATCAGAACTTGAGATCTCATAGTGTTTTCATAATACTGTAATCTGTATGCGTTACAAGCCGCTCTGTGGTCGAAATGGTGCTGTATGATCCACTCAGCCGCATTACTGATCTATGGGTATATGGGCCATTTCTTGAAATAATAGGTAGGACTCAGTTGCAATCCATGATCAGGGTATTCACAATACAAAAAGGAGTACCTAAAGCACACCTAATACTATTGTAGAAAGGTTAATAGGTGCATAAGGGATATGTAATTATGTACAGAAAAAGGTTGAGAGAATCAACCAGAAAGGACACCTGACTACACTCATTATTAGGGAAGTTTGTTCGAAAAAGTACCCGGGCGCTATCTCTATATGGCGTTTGTAGGATGAAAAAAAGGGGATGTAATACAGCCTGAGAATAATGTTCTTATTATGTCCTCCTGTGACTCGGAACCCCAGCAGGATCTATCCAGGACCCTCGTTGGCAATAAAATGCAAGAAAAGATGGGGGAGCACAGTTTCAGGAAAAGGGCAGTTAATAATATGTCCTATTAGACTGGTGATCGATGTGATAGGAGGCACCTCTATTGAGGCGACAATCTATGGAGCGGACTCCATCTATGGGAGGCACACATAAAGTGATGTGTATGTAGGTGGGAAGATAAAAGAATAAATAACTTACACGGCCTTGTGTAAGTTCAATCACATCAAGGTTTCTTTGGATTTCTATTCTTTAGAGGATGGATTCTTCTACGGTCGTGACTTCTCTCCTCGTTATGCCTTCAGCTTTCCTCGTTGGATGGATTTCTCCCTCCAGGAGGTTTACCTCTCGTGGAAATGAAAAGGTGATTAGATCAATAAAAATATACAGCAGCTGCGGTGTAGGGAAGGGTAATAAAACAATAAACCATTGCAATACAATGGTATACTCAAGCACTCACACAGGCCAATGTGAGTGTTCTCCTATCGCGGTATCTTGATATTGCCTGTTGAAGAGGTTAATACAGGGCTTCAGATGTTGGTGTCTGTAGATATCTAGCAAATAATGGCAGATAGTGGTGTGTGTGTAACCTGGGAGTCACCTGATGTATGAGGTGAAGGGGAGTAAAAAGCAATATAGCAAAATACTCACACGGGCCAGTTTGAGTACACACTAGTAGGGGTATCTTTTCACTTCTGTTTTTTCTTAAGGGGTTCCCCTTACGACTAATGAAGGGGTGAAGGCAGACTATGGGACACTGTGGTCTATGGGATTAAAATTTTATTAAAACAGAAAAGAACAAACTATAAAGGTACAAAACAAACAAAGCAGATGTAAAACAAAGAAACCAATGGCTTCTAAAAGGAAATAAAAGCAGGGGGAGTGGTAAGGTGGTGAGTGGTAGGGGATCTCTCCCTCCGCGTCCAGATAGAGAGCTACGACTTCACCTCTGGCTCCTCTAAATAAGCTATATAAATGTCCAGAATGAAGAGTAGAGCAACGCGTTTCGTCCAGAACAGGACTTCCTCAGGCTCGATAGATGTGGACCGGCTGTATCTTTACGTTCTTATGCAGTTGCCAGCCAATCCCTATCATGATGTGTTTAATTGCTCCTTCTGCGACGGGATGCCGCCATCTTGAAAGCTGCGTGCGCATCTTGCATAGATTTGTGTGCGCATTGGAGTATCTCTTCATGTTAAAGTTTTAACATTTTGAAGGGGAATTCATGGATGGTTGCGTGCGCATCCTTATGTGTACAGCGCAGCCCCTGCCCTCGTGGGTGTCGCTGTAGGATTCATAAGTAGTTAGGTATGACATTAACCCAAAAAGGGTTAAAGGATAATTGTTTCTCCTCATTTAAAAAACCATAATTAAAACCTAAAAATGGTGCAAATTATTGAACCTTACTATGTGAAATAGAAGTGTATTTCTGTGTTGTTTCCTTTTGCCAAGTGGTGCAGGCTTATTTTATATTAACCCAATAGTGAATTTGAACAACTCAATGGTTGTGTATACAGTGTTTAATCAATTAATGTTTGTGAAAATTGTGTATTCATATGTATGTTATATTTTAACATTATCCCAAGAAAGATTAATGGATATTAATGCTCCTTATTTTTAATGGACATGCAGTGATAAACCCATTAATAGTGAAATGTGTTAATTCAAATAAAAATTGATTTTACTTTTGTTCTTTTATTGTGATCTCACAATGAGTGGTTCAAAGATGTTTATATTAACCCAATTTGTGAATATTAATAACAAAGTGGTTAGGGAGGTAAATAAAAATAAAAATAGATGAGGAGGTGGATAAAAAACATGATCAAAGTCTATATACAATATATATATATGGATAGATAATGTCCAGTATGCATAGTGATTGTATATAAATGCACATACAGTCAAACCTCAAAAGGTGAATCTGTGATGAAGGAAAAAGCAAAAAAGTGAACGAAGAGTTAGTTGGTACATCAGACTGGTACTTGAGATACATTTATAATGGGTGTGAATATTTGGTGTTATTGTCTGGGGGGATGATGGAAGACTCACATAAATGCCCCCAGGTCTATATCTATGTTAAGACCTCTGGGAGTTAATGTCTTTAATTTATAAATCCAAAAGGTTTCTCGTTGGCATAGCTTGCGCAACCTGTCCCCACCTCTCCAGTGATTGTCCACTCTCTCTATGCCCTTGTAAGTCAGGAGGCCTGGGTTCCCTTCGTGAAACTGACTGAAGTGTTTGGAGTATCGGCTGGAGAAGATAGGCAGATAGGAGAGATAGGCTGGAGAAGATAGGCAGCTGCCTATAAACCGTGTATTACCTACATATGTTCTGTAAATAGGCTTCTGATTTTACCAGGCATGTGGAGTGGAATCTATCACAATGTTACTCATGTGATTGTTTTTTTTAATGTTTATTAAATTTACTTTTTTCATCTTACTTTCTTGCTTTATGCCTACCTCTGAGGATTTCACTCAGTTTATTATTTGGTCAATTATCGCTATCACGTGCAATATCACACTATGTTTGGCATGTTTTTCTCTTTTCAAACAGTATGCTGAGATTCATCTGATTCAACCTGCATCATTGGGGTGACTGCATACTACAACTAAGGACAGTATACATGGTTATACTATTTGGACACTTTGTATACACATATGTTTCATCTCAGGTTGCATTTGCAACATTCGCTTTTATTGCAAGTGAATGGTTATATTATTTAGCAACTAGCATTAGGCGCCGAACAGTTTCTGGCTTTCTGTACTAAGTGTTTTAAAAACTGAAATGTGTAAGGAATTGGGAAACACGTCCTCTGCGACGTGTTCCCTCCTTACCTGCTGTCACACAGTCCTCTACTCTGGCACCAGCGCGTGTGCCCACACCCACTCTGCTTACAGAGCGTGCGCATGCGCAGCTCTTCTAGAGTGCCAAGGAGCTTAGCTCCGCCCCCTCGGACGCACCACTCTTCTCTCTCTCGCGGTACGACACGTTACGTCGTGCACCGCTCCCCAGCTGCGTGGCAAGTACTTACAGCCCACTTGTCTCCTGCAGCCAATCCTTGCCTCCGCGGAGGCCCTGCCTCCGCCCCTCTTGTGACTGGTTCCTGTGTGCTTTAAATATCCTGCAGTTCCTGTCTTACCTTGCTGAGCATAACTAGTTGTAGCCTTGTGCTTCCACATCTGTTGTGCCTTGCTCCCTGTCTTGTGCTTCTCTCTACAGTTCACCCTTCGTGTACCGACCCAGCTTGTACCTGGAAACTCCTGTGGATACTGACCCCGGCTTACCCTTGACTCTGCTGATTTCTCCAACCCTGATCACGGCTACACGGACTTTGACCATTCTAATCTCTCCAACCCAAGACCTCGGCAAGTATCTGGACTAACCCACTCTCTCTAACCCAGACCCGGCTACGTTAACAATCCGCCTGCCAGGCACGCTGCCGCTGTTGTGGGTGCATGGTTCAATAGTTCCCCACCTCAGTACCGGGGTCCTGTCTTGCTCGTGGGCAGCGTAAGCGTTACATAATGACACTAAAACATTCACAATACACAGTTTCATCAACTGTCAGATGGCAGGAGTATTTTACAAAATTGTGTGCATTTGTCACAAAAAAATATGTGGGCAAAACCGAAAAACAATTACGTAGAAGGGTTTTGGAACACATAGTGGCTGTGAGGAACAATCTGGATACCCCTGTGGCAAGACACGTGCACAGAGTCCAAAAGGGGGACCCCAGAGTCCTGAAATTTATGGTTATCGATCACACCAGTTTAGGGTCAAGAGGTGGAGACTGGGACTCAATTTTGCTAAAACTCGAAGCTAGGTGGATTTTTAATCTGGAAACCTTCCTCCCTCTAAGGCTCAATGAGGGATTTGTGCTTTCAGCATTCATTTGGCCTTACTGAATGCCAGGGTCACCTATTAACACATTTCTGTGATCTGCCCTCTAGAAGGGCTCTACTGACCCCTAGCAGCCACGTTAGTCCATGAGGGTTCGCACGGAAGGTATGCAGTATCTAAAACATGGAATGCAGTTTAGCAATCATCAGAGATGAGAGTTGAGGTACACCCTGTAAATACAGGAACTATAGGAATATCTGAGATATGCCCACAGATAATCTGCCATGTTTAATATTTTCAAAATATATAATATATATACATACTGTATATATATATATATATATATATATAGTAGCGCCAATTCTAAATGGATATTGATTAACCACTAAAATGTGAAATGAAGTGCTAAATAACTAGTAATTAGTAACCTCATACTAGCGCTAGGATAATGTGAATATTATAGAATTACCAATAATATCAAATATATAAATATACATAAACATAGTGTATCAAATAGTGAAAAGACAAACAGCAAAGAAAACCCCCAGTCCAGTGAATGTCCAGTGAACGATTCTTGGGTGTACAAATGCTTCCGGTAGGTGAGGTCAGGGCTGCTTTCAGGAGGATGAACCACATCCGATGGATTTACCTAAAAAAACAGAAGAAAAGAAAGCGCACGCCCCATAGCGTCAAAAGTATAACATTTAATGTAAGGGGGTGAACAAGTTCACTCACAAGGATAGATTTAAAAACAGCGTATGTGAATACTGTATATGAACCACCAGCAGTGTTTTCTGATCAGGCGTCCCAGTCCTAGTTGTATTTCATAGCGTCAATGTTGACAATGCACAGCTGGCCACTCAAACCAAAAAGTTTCTGGTGGAGGAAACTGAGAGTCCTGCGGCAAATGTTTCCTAGATAGCGCGGCCATCAAGGTGCTCCGGGCAGGATTCAGCCTCGTCGTGGTGATTTCATGCCGTCGTCCTTACGCGTCTCGTCACAAGATGGCGACTTCGTCAGAGGATAATGGAAAGATCTAAAAATGGTTTTAAATAAGTAAATGTTGCCTGGCAACAAATTGCCAAACAAGAATAACATGGATTAACCCTTTATGTACCCGATTACATAATGGATAGTGTTAAATATGTTCCAGTTTTAAAGGGATATCAAATATTTTGGTAAGAATTACAGTAAATGTCATTAATACAAAAGCCACATATATAGCTATCAAATATGTGAAACATTTTGAAAATACACACACACACACACACACACACACACACACACACACACACACACACACACACACACACACACACACACACACACACACACACACACACACACACACACACACACACACACACACACACACACACATATATATAAATAACAGGGCTCGACAAATGCACTCGCCACTCGCCTAGGACGAGTGCATTTTGGTCGCAGGCGAACCGCCATGGCCGCCTAAGCAACACGCAGATCTGTAAGCCTTTTCCCCTGCAATTCGAGCTGTTTCACGTCTAAAGTTCAAATACCAACCTCCTTATTGTTCGAGGTGCTCAAATCCTACCCCCCTCCCCGCTCTCCGTGACTCTGATTGGTTCCCTGATTACAATGAGCACTGCTGCTGAGACGCCTGGAGGAGCTGAAGGCACATCAGCATGAGGCGCCTTCTTCCTCACAGCACTGAGCGCAGCCCCGGTATCCCGAGCAGCACCGCTCAGTCTGTCCCCCTCCATCCTGGTCTCACAACACTATGCAGCTGGTCCCCGGAGCCTCTTGTCACCCCGGTCTCACCACACAGACCTTGCTGCCACCATATCGTGGGATGTGAAGAAGCAGGTGGATAAGACTGTCAGAACGCGACTATAGTGGGGTACGGCCACTCAGCCTGCTCCGTGTTTGTTTGTCACCTCGGCAGGGTGCTGGGCAGGATCACCATGGGTATACTCTGAGACTCTATATCTGTACCCCCCTACTGTGCATATATCCCCTCTACTGTGTATATATATCCCCTCAACTGTGTATATATCCCCTCTACTGTATATATCCCCCTACTGTGTGTATGTCCCCTCTACCATGTATATATCCCCTCTACTGTGTATATAGACATCCCCTTGATAAAGATCCCTCTGTGGGTTTGAAACATCGGTTCTATGTGATGTATATGTTAATATAGTTGCTTGAAAACTTACCTACTGACCGCTGTCTCGACTTTATCTTTCATCCGGATGGTAACATATTTCTTATATATATGTAGCGGTGTTTCCCCCACCCACTTGTGCCACTACACGGTGCTATGTGCTGGTTACCTGGTTACCAGGATACTGAGGGGTCCGCTGCTGGTGTTGGGGACATCAGGACAGGCTCTTGGGGGTATTAACTGGTTCTTCCTCATAGTGTCAGCTCCTCCATCTCTTGCAGGCTCCAGGGATGTGGAAATAATCCCTGCAGGAGAACACACTTCTACTCCCCCTGATAGATTGCAGGTTCAGGCAGAAGTATATTTTAACAGGAACACTTTATTGCACACAGCTTATATCAGCATACACTGCACAGCAACGCTTTCTGGCCTCTCACCCTCTGGATGGTCCCTGGACTTCCACCTCTTGCCTAGGACACCACGGGCAGTCCTTGCTCTTCCCTGACTCCCTATTAGAGTCAGAGGTATGATACTCACCCCCTACTCCCCAAGGGAAGGGGACAGACGGTGTCAGAGCCCTGAAAGCTGCAGTTCAAGCAATATCGTGCATGTGAGTTTTTTTAATAAATCAGTTCTTGTTACGATTGTGCTCGCCACAAACCGGGACCGGACCGCGGGGCTGAGGTGGGGTTATATAATCACCGACCTTAGTCCGCGCAGACTGATCCGGAGTGCGCAGTTCGTAGTCGTACATAGCAGGGTCAGGATTGGAGAAGGCAGCATCGTCGTTATTCTAGCAGGAGTTCGGCAACAGGTAGTCAGGAGTTCCCCGCTTCAGCTTAGGAGCGTGAGCGCGGGAGTGGCCTCTTCGTGAGGAACGGCCTCGGCCCATGACGCCGGTCTCAGCAGGGGGAGACAGCAGGCTGGCCGAAGTACACCGCAGGGCAGCGTCGGGAAACCAACGCTTCAGCACAGAAGTCAGGAACGGGCCCCGCATGGAACTAGCAGGCGGCCTCAGGAAACAATGCTTCAGCAGAGAAGTCCGGAACAGGCCCCCGCATGGAACTAGCAGGCGGCCTCAGGAAACAACGCTTCAGCAGAGAAGTCAAGAACGGGCCCCCGCATGGAACTAGCAGGCGGCCTCAGAAACTAGGGGCAAGAACCAGAAAGGTTAGTACACCAGGATAGCTTGTGGCAGAGACAGTAACGTCCAGGGTAGGAATTTATGCTCGGCACTGTTTCAGTGCCAAAGCCCAGGATATAAAGGGCGGAGATCCAATCACAGGAGGAGGGTGTGTGAGTATTCCTCCAATGATGAAGCACATGGCAGAAGCTGCAATGAGAGGCAGCACATGTGCCATTGATTGCCATAGGAAGCTTTTGCAAATGCAGCAGTCTGCAAAAGCTATAATCAAAGCCAGGAGCGGATTCCTTACAGTTTTGTAGTAAGAAAAAATACTTTTAGCATTTTCTGTTTTAAAAAAAAACAACTTTGAAAGACCAATTTTCTTGTATTCTATTTTAACAAGCATGTTTGTTCCTATAGCAACCATTTACATTCCCCAGATCTAAAGATGTCGCCAAACTTCGCCGATCAATAGACGGAGAACGAATTGACCGGCAGCTATGCAGTTATTTAGGTAAGTAGAGATTGCCCACATGAAACTATTGAAGTAAAAAATAAAATAAAAACGGGAGCTTGAACTGCAACTTGAATACCTCTGTGTGAGATCAGTCTCTCTCAAGGGGGAGAGACACTCCTACATTTACAGGTGCAGCCCATTAAGTACCAGGGAGGAAGGTCCAAGGTTTGAGCCCCTGATTCGGCAGAACATAGGCCTTAACCCACCTCCCCTGTCACTCAAGGGAGCTGCTTACTGTGGGGAAAGCCCTGGATTGGTCCTGACACTGCCTGCACATTTACCAGATCTTGCATGTCAGGGAGGGAAGATTAGTAGCCAAGCCAGGTATGGCTACACTCTCCCTCTGTCGGAAAATCCAATGTCCTCATTTGGAGATGAATTTGGAGGTACCATCCTTCAGATGAACAACCTGTAACAAAGAACAACATTACATCAACAGTTATAACCAACAACATTGGTATACAGTTTATATGCTACCGACATTTGTATATAGCAGTGGGTACTTAACAGTAATGAGATATATTAGGAATTACTCCCAACATGGAGAATTCTTTATCCCATCATTTGTAATGCCTACGGTCAGGCTTTTTACCAATCCTGCCCACTCATAAGGTCACATACCCTCTCTTTGGTGTAGAATGCGGAGTGACTCGTTGTGGACCTTATATCTCTATAATTGCTTGCCTGAGCCAATCTTCCCTACTGGCCCCTATCTCCTGCATGATAGGCTCTGAGACATGTGGGTACTCATAGCCATGGGACTACCTGTACCTTTGGACAATAGCTCTGTCTGCTCTACTTAATTTGGTCAATTTGCGACCATGGGCCTGGCCTGGCAAGACCCAGAATAAAGATTCTTGTGTGGGTGTCTCCTGATACACTATTGCTAACCCAGCAGGTTTAATTATACCCAGCCTAATTTCACATATTCTTTTTCTAAGGGCCTCGTGGCTGTCACAGTGAGATTATGGCAGGCTGTATAAGTCACACATAAATATATATAACAGATGATATATATTTATCACTGGGTCTGAACTGGGACGAGACTTAGATATGATAAAATATAATTTATTCCTTGATAAAGGTGAACACACAGAAATGTACAAATAACAGGCAAAATATAGACACTTACGTAAAATGGAAATGATGAAGCAGTCGCATTTGGACTGGCAGTTCATACAGCACTCTTCATAGTCATCAAGACACCAAAGACATGAAAAGACCTCTGGCAGGAAGACAGTGCATAGCGTTTCTCTCAGCAATAAAAGATGGTGTAGAACAGACTGAACACTTGAAGAACTTGAAGAACATGAACAACACTGGATAAGGGCTTGACCACAGATTATATACCTTTTGTGGCCCTATCCTTAACCTTAAGTACAGGTGATTGGCTTTCAATTACCTCCAGCCACTCACTAACGTGGGAAAGCATTCTGACCCATGCCCCCCTGCTAGTTAGCACATGCGCAGTAGAACTCTGGGGATGTCATTTCTGAAGCCCCACATTTGCATCAGGAATGCCAGCCAGTCTATCCATTTGGAGTTCTGGCAGGAAAACCTTTGTTGAAAGGTGTGAAATGGGACACTTAAAGACTGCTTTGGTTTGAGCCTGCTTCGCCCTCAGGTAAACAGGGAGGGTGACAAAACCCTTTGAACAATACTTAAGTCCTAGACATTGGGTCGCCTCTAGGGCCATCTGCTATCCTGGTATGCAAAAGAATTTCCTCTGGGTTCTATCCATACCTTGGGACACAGTATTAAACATAAAACATAAACGTATTACAATATCCGGTTCCGCTGTAAACGTATTACAATAGCAGGTCCAAACTTCCCAGTTCTCAATGTCGGAACTGGGACACCATATGGTCCAAAAAGCGACGTGCTACGACCTTCGGAACCGGAGTTACACAAATGCACTTGATCCTCTGGTCCCTCTGGGAACCGGAGATATGGATTCCTAAATTACAGCATTTCACACTTAGTCACTTTTAGTCACTTTTCGGAGCTGTTTCTGCCGCCGCCATTGAAGCCTATGGCACGACCCGCTCTTCTCGGTTCGACCCTTATCGGGGGTTCAGGATACGGGGACCCGGTTGTGGTCGAGTGGGGGGAGGTCGAGGAACTAGGGACAGAAAGAATTTTATTTCTAGGGCCCCCAGAACAGTTTATTCCCACGCCACTTGTCATTGAACTTGACTTGTAAGTGATCAAAGCTCTTCTATTTAAAATGTATCCGCTTTGCGGTTAAGCGGTTTGGACGGCAGCCAACTCGTTCCTGGAAAGCTCTTTCGAGGGTTTCTCCATTGAAGTCAATGAGCCCATAGACTTTCAATGGGAAACCGCCGCTCTCCCTCTCGGACGCCATCTGCTGGTCTTCTCAGGAACCGGACTCCACAGCAAGATTCACCATTAAAAAGCATTGAGCCCTAATGGCGGCCTATGGGAACCTGCAAAATGGTGCCTGAAAAGGCGGGAAAATTACACAAAGGGCTATAATCACTCTATCACTATTAACCCTTGTGCTCCCGGATGGATCCCAGTGTGTGTGTGATGCAGACACTGATTAACAATAAACATGGGGGAACAGGGAATATACATTTTCAGGTGATGACAAGGGTTAAATCACACGTCTGGGCCTTAGCCCAGTTAACCCCTTGTCTCCCTGGTGAGGTTAGAGGGTGGCCAATTGGGGTGTAACCCCTTTAATCCCGGGCCAAATCCTCTCCATCGTCACACCTCCCATGCTCAATGGGTGCCTGGTGCCCCAGTCGCCTCCCCCAGGCACTGGGTACCACTGGTGCCCTTAAAGCACTCAATAAGTCCTGAGGGATTGGCCTGGCAAAATTGTCCTCCGGCATTGTCCAGTACATTGTCCTGGCCACAGTGGATTGTAAAGTCCAGATCCTGTGGAGCAGGGCTCCATCTGTGCTGCCGGGCATTCTCCTTTGCCTCCCTCTGCCCCCCACCCCGTGCCCTGAGAACCAAGTCCATGGTGAAGGGGCCCCGGTGCAGTCAAGGCTGCACACTGCCCAGAGACTGGCATGTCTCTGCATCTGCAGTAGACCAGCTATCCAGCACAGACCGTCGCTTTCCTGTCAACCAAGTCTGGGAAAGAGCTATGTCACTATCCTGTAGGGACCCTACCTGCTCTGGCCCTGTGCCCACCTGTAGCTGCTCTGCTATACTCCTGACTCTCCTCCCTGGCTGCCTTGCTACCCACAGCCTCTCCTTTGGGAACCCAGGGGGATCTGTCAGAGTGGTCACTCCTGGCCAGTCAGAACAAGGGACCTTCTGCCTACCTAGCCCATCCCTAGCTTCTACCAGCTGCCTAACACCCCACTGACCTCCTATCTCCCCCTGCTCCATGGTGTCTCCCTGCCTAGCCTCCCCTAGGCCCAGCACCTCAGCCTGCTGCTTACCTCCCTGCAGCCCACCTGCACTCCTCTCCTCCCTGGGCAATCCTAACCCAGACCCTTCAACTACCTGAGTGCACCTACCTCCCTGACCTTGTCTCCCCCTTACCAGGGATGAGCTCAGGGGCATCTCTCCAGATGCAACCGCCTTAGCTCTTGGCTGGCAGGTATCTCTGGGGTGGCACAAACTGACCACTGCCCATGATACCCCCAGCCCATAGCTAGGCTGCAACAGGGGGTTGCTGATCTGAGAAACCCCCTGAGGCTCTGCCAGGGTAATGGGGGATTCTAGCTGCCATACCTGCTGCTGTACCTCCCCGGGTACCACTAGCCCTCCTTCTCCCACTGAGAACTGATGCTGGCTACCTACCTGCAGCCTCCCCTCACTCCGCTTCTCCCTAGCTAATCCTAGCTGGGACCCTAGGGACACCTGAGTGAGGCCATCTCCCTGACACTGTCTCCCCATTACCGAGGATGAGCTCAGGGTTGCTGGTGCAGATGCACCCACCTTAGCTCCTGGCTGGCAGGTAATCTGGGGTGGTCTAACTGTGCCACAACCCCTGGTACCTCCAGCCCATAGCAAGGCTGCAACAGTGGGGCTCTTAACTGAGAGTCCCCTTGCTGCTCTGCCAGGGTAATGGGGAAATCTGTCTGGCTCACTTGCTGTCTTCCCTCCCCGGTTCCCACTGGCCCACCCACCCCTCTCCCAGGCAATCCTACCCTAGAGCTGGGTGCTAACGGGGCTATCCCCTCTCCCTGATGCTGTGCCCCCATTACCGGAGGTGAGCTCAGGGTTGCTGGTGCAGATGCACCCACCTTAGCTTCTGGCCGGCAGGTAATCTGGGGGTGGTCTAACTTTGCCACTACCCCTGAAATCTGGGGGTGGTCTAACTTTGCCACAACTCCTGATACCTCTGGCCCATAGCAAGGCTGCAACAGGGGGGCTCTTAACTGAGAGTCCCCTTGTTGCTCCGCCAGGGTAATGGGGAAGTCTGACTGCCCTATAAGCTGCCCTTCCTTCCCCTCCCCTGGTGCCCCTATCTCCTGCCACCCCCCAGTCACCCCTAGAGTGAAACAACAGGGTACAGTCATAGGGAAAAATAAGTCAGGGTCAGTCTGCGACTTGGTCTGGCTTACCTCGCTGGTCCCCGCAAAGACCGCCGCCTTCGTTGGTCCCAATTGCAGGGCTGACTGGAGTGGCCGCCGCCGGCAACATCTGTGCCGGTAAGCAACGGGTTGCCGCCGCAGCAGCGCCCGGGGTTGGCAAAGGGGAAACAATGCAGGACCGGGGTCCCAGGTCTTTGTGGAGAAACACAGCTCCATGCAAACCAGGTAACAAAACCCCCTCCCGCAATCCCTGTCGCTCCCCCCACTCAGAAAGGGCTCCGGCACTTTGCCGGAATCGCGGCTTTTCTGCCGCCGTCGCCATGGGCGCCGCAGCAGCACCCGGCGGTGATGCAGGGTCGCCGACGTGGGTTGTGGGGCTCCGGTCATCGCTGGGAATCGCCGACTCCGCCAAACAATGTGAAACACCCACCTCCCGCACACCCCAACCCTCCCCCCAAATAAAATTGCCACCGGCAGGATGCCGGAGTGGCGGCTTCTCCGCCACCGCCGCCGGGATCTGGTCGATGGCCGCTGTTCTCCGCCGCTGTTGCTGATGCAGCCCGTCCAGGTTCTGCAGGAGACGTCCCGAGGAGGGTTGTCGCCCGGCTGGGCGGGAGCCATCAGAGGATGCCGCTAACTGGGTCATCTTTTCCACAGCTCGTGAGCGCTGGCCCTGAGGGGCTTCTTCGCCCGACCGCGCACGGTCAGGGCACTGGGCATTATTGTGGCCCATTGGTTGGCAGTGCCAAAGCGGCTGCCGGTGCTTCTCCGCCACCGGTGGACTAACCCCAGCAAGGGGCAACGGAGTCCAGAGCGGAGTTGCTGGAGCGCCGGGCTCCGGGAGGGGATAAGCGGGTCGGTGCGGTACCGACGCCAGGAACTGAGTCCACTTCGCCGGGAACCACGTCTTGCCCAACGCACACACCAGTGCTAGCTCTTTCAGGGAAAATGGACGGGCCACCGCAATGGCCGTTACCTCTCCTGGTGCAAGACTGCTGTGGTCTCCGAGACCACCCGCTCCCTCCACAAGTCTCTGCCGTCCCGGAGCTGGGTCCATTCCCTGCTCTCCGGGCGGTTTGATGGTTACAGCAGCTGCAGCTGTGGATCTTTGCTCAGCCTGCCGGGTTTCATGCTCACCGATTGTTGTCTCTCTCTCAGCCTTGCTGGCTGCTGGTCCCCGCGCTGACTTGATGCACTTCTCCGGTCTCGGTGCCCGGCTCCAGTCAGACGGATGGCCGGCACTTTGGTTCTGGAGGCAATGCTTCTCACAAGTAGGGGAACAGTGAGGAGGTGCCATATCTTGTGTTATATGTTGTACACTGTGTGTTCAATATCTTTGGTCCCAGGAACTCGCAATTACCATCGAGTTCCCACTATATTACAGTATCCCGCAGAACACTAGTAATACAGGTCCAGTTCAATCCCGACGCTGCCACCAGTTATTATACAAGCCTGTCACGGTGAGATTATGGCAGGCTGTATAAATCATACAAACAAAATTATCAATAGTGGCGCTCTAGAATAACCAAATATCATACAACCTGCCTAAAGCCCCATCTTACTAAGTGTAATATACAGTGTAATATAAAGTGATACCAATACAAACAAGTATGGATGCCGCTATAACCCAGTGGAGGATCCTTCTCACGATCCCATGTAGATTGAAGAGGTGTAGGTCATCGGGAAGCGCAAACCATGAAAAACAGAAAAATGATCTGATGGTGCAGTATACGTGATAAATTGTGAATTAATGTAAATACAGGAATCTGTGTGCAGAATACTCACAAACATATAGTGAGTGGTATTCACATAAAGGTATCTTTGAATCACAGCCCACCAAGGATGGTAATCACAAGGAGCTTCTGGAGACCTTAATCACAAAAGAAACGGACATAGTGCAGACTGGAAGGACAATTTATAAAAAGCAAGTGGTAAGGGATACACTCACATGGTAATGGCGTGACGCTGACCGTTGAGATCCCTAAGCGATTGGAGCCCCTGCAGGCGGATGACGTCAGTTCCGGTTTCCGGATCCGGTGAGACGCACCAGTGACACGCACGCCGAGACACAGGGGACGCAGAGAACACACGCTTCACTTGCCGAGATCCAGATCGCAGGATCTATATGCTTTTTTAATTCCATTACCATGTGAGTGTATCCCTTACCACTTGCTTTTTATAAATTGTCCTTCCAGTCTGCACTATGTCCGTTTCTTTTGTGATTAAGGTCTCCAGAAGCTCCTTGTGATTACCATCCTTGGTGGGCTGTGATTCAAAGATACCTTTATGTGAATACCACTCACTATATGTTTGTGAGTATTCTGCACACAGATTCCTGTATTTACATTAATTCACAATTTATCACGTATACTGCACCATCAGATCATTTTTCTGTTTTTCATGGTTTGCGCTTCCCGATGACCTACACCTCTTCAGGCTGTATAAGTCACACATAAATATATATAACAGATGATATATATTTATCACTGGGTCTGAACTGGGACGAGACTTAGATATGATAAAATATAATTTATTCCTTGATAAAGGTGAACACACAGAAATGTACAAATAACAGGCAAAATATAGACACTTACGTAAAATGGAAATGATGAAGCAGTCGCATCTGGACTGGCAGTTCATACAGCACTCTTCATAGTCATCAAGACACCAAAGACATGAAAAGACCTCTGGCAGGAAGACAGTGCATAGCGTTTCTCTCAGCAATCAAGATGGTGTAGAACAGACTGAACACTTGAAGAACATGAACAACACTGGATAAGGGCTTGACCACAGATTATATACCTTTTGTGGCCCTATCCTTAACCTTAAGTACAGGTGATTGGCTTTCAATTACCTCCAGCCACTCACTAACGTGGGAAAGCATTCTGACCCATGCCCCCTGCTAGTTAGCACAAGCGCAGTAGAACTCTGGGGTCTCATTTCTGAAGCCCCACATTTGCATCAGGAATTCCAGCCAGTCTATCCATTTGGAGTTCTGGCAGGAAAACCTTTGTTGAAAGGTGTGAAATGGGACACTTAAAGACTGCTCTGGTTTGAGCCTGCTCCGCCCTCAGGTAAACAGGGAGAGTGACAAAACCCTTTGAACAATACTTAAGTCCTAGATATTGGGTCGCCTCTAGGGCCATCTGTTATCCAGGTATGCAAAAGAATTTCCTCTGGGTTCTATCCATACCTTGGGACACATTATTAAACATAAAATATAAACGTATTAAAATATCCGGTTCCACTGTGTGCAGCAGGTCCAAACTTCCCAGTTCTCAATGTCGGAACTGGGACACCATATGGTCCAAAAAGCGACGTGCTACGACCTTCGGAACCGGAGTTACACAAATGCACCTTAAATCATTTTTCATTTTAATACAAAAATCTCCGCTAAAAAGAAATCTCAGCTTTTCACTAAATCCCCATTGAAAACAACGGGCTCCGCCACCATGGGTTTCAATGGAGCAACTCCACCGTTGTAGTCAATGGAGTTTCCTACCATAGACTTTCAATGGGGAACCGCCGCCATTGAAGTCCATGAGAAAATCCACAAATCTTTACATTCGTCCATACTCCGTCTGGTTGGTCTGAGGGGGCTGGGAATGGGCATGCATTAAAGCCGGAACCTTGGCTACATTCCACCCAAATCCCATCCCTCTGGGCATTCCAGAACCGGAGATATGAACTTACACATTTCAACATTTTACACTTAGTCATTTTTTCACCATGCGGCTTTTCCCCCATTAGAATCAATGGTAAAAGTCCCGAACTTTCAAGGGGGTCAATACTCCGTCGGGTTGGTCCAAGAGGATCAAGGATGGTTCTACAGTGATGCCGGAGCAGTGACTACAGATACCCCAAGCCTTGATCCTCTGGTCCCTCCGGAACCGGAGATATGGATTCCTAAATTACAGCATTTCACACTTAGTCATTTTTCGGAGCTGTTTCTGCCGCCGCCATTGAAGCCTATGGCGCGACCCGCTCTTCTCGGTTTGACCCTTATCGGGGGTTCAGGATACGGGGACCCGGTTGTGGTCGAGTGGGGGGAGGTCGAGGAACTAGGCACAGAAAGAATTTTATTTCTAGGGCCCCCAGAACAGTTTATCCCCACGCCACTTGTCGTTGAACTTGACTTGTAAGTGATCAAAGCTCTCCTATTGAAAATGTATCCGCTTTGCGGTTAAGCGGTTTGGACGGCAGCCAACTCGTTCCTGGAAAGCTCTTTCGAGGGTTTCTCCATTGAAGTCAATGAGCCCATAGACTTTCAATGGGAAACCGCCGCTCTCCCTCTCGGACGCCATCTGCTGGTCTTCTCAGGAACCGGACTCCACAGCAAGATTCACCATTAAAAAGCATTGAGCCCTAATGGCGGCCTATGGGAACCTGCAAAATGGTGCCTGAAAAGGCGGGAAAATTACACAAAGGGCTATAATCACTCTATCACTATTAACCCTTGTGCTCCCGGATGGATCCCAGTGTGTGTGTGATGCAGACACTGATTAACAATAAACATGGGGGAACAGGGAATATACATTTTCAGGTGATGACAAGGGTTAAATCACACGTCTGGGCCTCAGCCCAGTTAACCCCTTGTCTCCCTGGTGAGGTTAGAGGGTGGCCAATTGGGGTGTAACCCCTTTAATCCCGGGCCAAATCCTCTCCATCGTCACACTGGCCTCCTTGGGAGATAACTCCCCCTCCTCCCACCAATGAGCCACTGTGTCCCCATCAATTAGTAGGAACCGAGTCTGATACATAGTAGGGGCATAAACTTGAAACATTGGGTCCCACCACTTGAGTACCTTCCCTGTAGAGGTAATAGATTGGGATCCATCAGACTCAGTGTCCATCTTTGATGAAACCCCTGATGTCTCTGATTTACATGAGGTAGAATGGTCAGATTGCATTATATAGTTAGATATAGTTAGTCTCCTAAGAGGAGTAGGTGTTTATTTTATGATTTTGTTTGGACTTAAAGGAACGGTTGGCCTGTTAGTGTATTATTTATCCCTGTAAATAAACCCCATATAGAGAAATACTACGTTTCCTGACTTAATCTGGGTCTAAAAGAGACTGCAACATGGTGTAGGCATCACAATATATATTATATATATATATATGAGAAGGAAGGTATATATATAAGGAAGGTATATATATGAGAAGGAAGGTAACCAGCACTCCACTAAATAAACTTGATAGGTCTGGTGCTGTGGCAATAAACTAATACAGGTATACGTTGTGCCATAATTCCTGCTGGTAACGTATTTATATAAACCAAAACTAAATATATTGTAAGTGTATGCCAAGAAGATACCTTACTGTGTACACAATAAATGTCACCACAAGAAAAAATAGAGACCTTGGGTCTAACATAATATTTAAATGAAGTGTTTGAGACTTCACATAATTGTTTATCATAATTAATTCAGGGCATAAGGTCCCTTTCATTTAGATTAACTCACATCATGCCATATCAATCAGAGCTCACAATCTTTGAGCCAGTATTAAAGGATAGGCCTGGGTCTGGTCCCAGACCGCAGGCTGCAGTCACCACATGGCGTCCGTCACCACTGTGCAGTGTCTTACAATAGCAGCTACTGGGGAAGTGTCCCTAACTAGAACCTAATGTGAAACTGGGCCTAGCTAGGGCCTATAGGGGAGATCTGGCCTAGTCTCAGGGTCCACTGTCACCTGAAACACTGTCTGTCCCCTTGGTGTCCTGCTCCCGACCGACGTGCCTCTCAGCGCGCCAAATGTAGCAATCTTAGGGCAGGGGGTTGCTACAGCCCTATTGGCTGTTCTTTGCCACCTGACTCACAGCCTGTGAGGTTGCTGGGGGTTGTAGTCCCTTGCAGAGCCCTTCATGTAATTGCCGCCGCTCAGCAATATCTCCTGTGCATGCACGAGGTGTACCAACATGGCCGCCGCAACTCTGTGTGTCCTGCGCATACGCATCGGCTTTAGTGCGCATGCGTGCACATTAAAAATGGTGCCGCCCTACCAGCGTCCCGCCGCGGAGCTGTGGAGCACCGGACCAGCTCCCTAACCGCCTGCAGCTCTGCGACACCCAACACCTCTCTGCAGCACTACTAGCATAAGCAGTAGCCTCCCCCTTCCCCATGCCCACATCGGAGGTAAGGAGGGGCAACAAGGACCTGGATACATTTATATATACCGAGTTGTAGTAGATGTAGATAGAGCACAGCCAGGGAAATCCTGCTTCTGGTATCCAGAGGAAGAAAAAATAGCCAGGCTACTCCAAACTAAGATTTATGATCAAATTTATTGCATGCTAGAAAATCAATAAAAAAACGGACTACATGAACGCACCTACGCATTTCATGCAACAGCACTTTATAAAGGTGTACAAGGTAATGCAAAGGCTGCTTCTTTATACTCACCAGAGCTGTCCGTCGCACCATCATGATGACGTGATCAGCTAGTGTCCGCAGACATTGTTGCACTGACGTAACGTGCATCTCCATAGGCCGGGCAGGTCAGTTGGTATGCTGTTTTTTCTTAAAATAAACTTTATTCATCACGAGACAATACAACAAGAAAATAACGTTATTTAAAAAACACAAAAATCTGACTACTTGAAAAGCAGCAACCCTGAAGTAATATATAGTGATAAAGGCATATTGAGTAAGATATAATAACAATAAAATGAATCGTAGCATTTACATAATAAAAGCATTAAGCAACAGCATATGTATATTATTTATATATCTAATCCTTTTAACAAAATATATATAATCAGGGCATAAATTAAAAACCTTGTAGTTCACAGAGGACAAATGTCAGTATGTGTGGAAATATACAATCAAAATAGAACCATTGTGGTTATGTAGCCACTCATATAAGGGGAATAACTATACCAATTCAGCTATGATTGTAATACATAAATGAATAACTCCACACATATTGACAAATGATGTGAGAATTTAGTATAGACCCTGTGGTATACACAGACAGGATAAACATGAGAAATGATTGGGAAAGCATGAAAATCAAACATGTATTAAATATAATTGATTATTAACAATTAAATTATAATTTAATAAAATGTAAACTAATTATTATGATTAATAATATAGTAATAAAGAATATAGTAACAATAAATATATAATTAAATATAATAGAATCCATAATATATAATTAATAATCAATGAATGTGACTAAACCATAAATTGATAACATATTAAATATGAATTGAAATCATATATATATATTTAAAGTTACAAAAAATGACTCAAATCCCAATCAATGTTCATGCCTAAAGGTGCTCTAGTTCTGAGGGTGAAAATCCAGTATGCTTCGCGTCTGTCCAACAATTTGGTTCTGTCTCCACCCCTTGGGGGCATCGGAATATGTTCGATACCCTGGAATGTGAAAGCACCCTTATTGCCATTGGGACAACTGAAAAAATGTTTTGATACAGGGTGGTTTTGATCTTTATTGTTAATAAGTCTTAAATGTTCCAGTATCCTAACTTTTAAACATCTGGTGGTCCTGCCGACATACTGTCGGCCACATCCACATTTTAACAAGTAAATAATAAAAGTAGAAATACAATTAATAAAGGTCTTTATATTGTAAGTCATTCTTGTAACAGATGAACAGAATGTTTTACTTGGATTCATTTTAGGACATACCTTGCAATGAGTGCAGGTATATGATCCCTTGGGCAGTAAGGATCCTTCCACATTTGTTAATCCAAGAAGACTCGGCGATAATGAGTTAGACAGTGTTTTGGCACGTTCAAAAATAACATTTGGACCTGCCGCAACATAAGGCTTTAGAACAGGATCTAACGATAACACATTCCAATGTTTTCTTAGAATAAATTTAATAGATTCTGCCTGTCTGCTGAACGGGGTAATGAAGGAGGGACTGTCATTAAATCTAGTTTTTTTGGGTTAATGTCCCAACATGGATTTTTTATCCATAGTTGAGACCTCTTTAATGTATCTAAGTCCCTCCTACTGTAACCCCTCTGTAGAAAGCGTCCATACAAGTCATTAGATTGAAGTTCATAATCATGATCATTTGAACAATTACGACGCGCTCTCATAAACTGACTTTTAGGTATCCCTCTGAACATGGCTTGAGGATGACAGCTGCTGGCCCTTAAGAATGTATTACGTGAGTTCGGTTTTCGATAAAGAGTGGTCTGAAAATTGAGTGTTATATCAATGTATAAACATAAATCTAAGTAATTTATATGTTGTACGTGATAAGAGTGAGTGAAAAAAAGATTAAAGTCATTAGTGTTAAGTGCCGAAATAAATTCATGCAATATGGTGATGTCACCTTCCCAAATGAGTAGGAGGTCGTCAATATAACGCTTGTAAAATAAAATGTGCTCTCTATATTTGTTAAATTCTCTAAACACGTGGAACGACTCCCACCACCCCATAAAGAGGTTAGCGTAGGATGGAGCAAAACTGGTGCCCATTGCCGTTCCACGTGTTTGGAGATAGTGAACCCCATTGAACAGAAAAAAATTGTGCGTGAGAAGAAAGTGAATAGAATCCAAAATAAAAGTAATTTGTGCAGGTGATAAATCAGACCGGTTGAGGAAATAACAAGCAGCTGTCAAGCCATGCTCATGGGATATGACAGTGTATAGCGATGTGACATCAAGTGTCACCCACATCATATTGTGTTTCCATTCAAAGCCATCGAGAGTAGTGAGTAAATCACCACTATCTCGAATGTAAGACAGCAGTTGCTGCACTAGAGGTTGAAGAAAGTAATCCACATAGCGCGAGACACCATCTCCCAAAGAATCAATGCTGGAAACAATTGGCCTCCCAGGAGGGGAGCCAATGTTTTGTGAATCTTTGGGAGATGGTGAAACACTGCAGTGGTGGGTAAGGTTTGTATAGGAAATCAATGTCGTTGACATTAAGAACTCCCAACATGGAGCCTACATCCAATAAGTGCCTAGGTTCTCTTTGATATTTTTGGGTGGGGTCAGATGGTAGCACAGCATAGGAAGAGACATCACCAAGTTGGCGTAGAGCCTCCCTGAGATAGTCATCCCTATGCTGTACCACCACCGCCCCACCCTTGTCAGCATTCTTAATTACCAACAATTTGTTAGTTTTACGTTCTTTTAAGGCCTTAATTTCATCAGAGGTCAGATTATTGTGTCGGGTATTGTGGTAATTGGTATTGAATGTAAAACCTTTCTGCAACAATCTCAAATCTCTCTCCACTAAACTTTCGAAAGTAGAGAGAAATTTGCCTTTAGTGAATGTAGGAAAAAACAGTGATTGCTTCTTAAGACCTGTGTTATGTCTACCCAAAAAATTATTGGGATCGTGTTCAGATTCATGATAACCCTCTATTTCTTCCAAATCTTTAATTAAACATTGTTCTCTAAATGAGAATATATTTGAAGATTGATCCGACAAAATTTCTAAAGATGTCATATCTGTGGAAGAAAATTCATCGTTATTAACAGGTAATTCAAGAATTGTAGTAGAAGGTTGTGCATTACAGTTACTTTGTTCTTTGTTGTCAAAAAATATCTTGAGAGTACATTTCCTAATAAACTTATTAAGATCAATCATGGTTTGAAACAAATCAAAATCCGTGTCTGGAACAAACCCCATGCCCTTATTCAATAATGATAATTCATCATCGGTGAGTGTCACATTAGAAATATTGATAACTGCACATTCTATCTCTAAAAATTCTTCTGCCTTTTGGCAGGTTCTCATTTGCCTTGACTTTTTAGTTTTTTTGCCCGTCTTGTCCTTTTGAGTTTTTTGGCACAGATGGTTGTCCAGAAGACTAAGAAGAATTCACTCGCTCTTCTATTACATTTATATATAAAATCACATACAGTGGTCTTTCTTTAGGGAACAATGTGTTGAAACAAAAAAAAATGATTAATTACAATATCATACATTTTATTTATCTAAATTAAAATGAATAATTTAAAAAGAAATGGCATGCATTTATCCTAGAAAAGGCGTCAAATATTTATGTGTTTAACCTCACGGGACAGGTGGGCAGGTACATATACTGTACATGAATATCGCACAGGGTCCCACATTTGCTAAAGCCGGCTCTCGATACACCCTCTAGTTCATCATGGCGCTGCCAGCTCTGTGATTCTGTCACCTGTTTAGACTCTAGACCTCTGCCTGCCTCTTGCTCTCATATCTGCCTAGACCGTAGCTGACCATATAAATCAGGTCAATCTGTTCTAATCTGCTGCTTACCTCCACATAGACCTTGGCACTACAATCATCAGATCAACAGGTACTGATCTCTGCTGCCTCCAATGCTACCCCTTCACGTGGTCCTTCTTACTACTACAGTCATTTACCGGTTCTGACAGCAGACTGCCACTCTTGCTACACCTCTGCCAAACTCTTGCCAAATCTTCTGCTGTTGAATCTCCCAGTTTAACCAGCTCCAAATTGCCAAATAGCGATATGTTGCTCCCCATTTTCTTAGACTTCATTACTTTGACTTCTTCCAGTATTAAACTGTTCGCTTTGCTTTACTTATAGCCAGGGCCGCCAACAGGGGGGGACAAAGGGCACTGGTGTCCCGGGCCCCCTGCTCATCCGGGTGCCAGTTAATTACATTTTAATTTTTTTTTTTTTAAATGGCGTCAATTCCCGTGGTCCCGGCGTGCATTTACAGGGCAAGCAGGATATCCTGCTGTGTGCCTGCTGCCCCCAGGGGCCTGCTGTCCCCAGCAACCCAGCCCAGCAAACCATCCCCCCCCGGGCCCTCCCCGCTCCCCATGTGGGATGGAGGGGGAAGCTCCAAAACAAGCCATGCGTGCACAACCCAGCCCCTCCGCTCCCCACGTGGGATGGAGGGGAAGCGCCAACACCAGCCCTGCACGCAACCCAGCCCCTCCGCTCCTAACTTGATACGGAGGGGAAAGCGCCAACCCAGCTTCCCCCGCGCGCGCCTCCTGCCCCAGCCTGTCTCGCGCCCCCCCACTCCCACCCCGAGCCCCCCTTCCGCCCCTGGCAGCTGCCGGGGATATCGGGACAGGGGGGAAGCATCTGGCGGCAAGGAAGCAGCACCCACCGGTAGAGGTAAGTCACTCAAGCAACCAACATTGTCACCAGTCACCCACCCAGTCACTGTCACCCACCCACCCAGTCACTCACTCACCCACCCAGTCACTCACCCACCCAGTCACTCATCCACCCAGTCACTCACTCACCCAGTCACTCACCCACCCAGTCACTCACTCACCCAGACATTCACCCACCCAGTCACTCACTAACCCAGTCACTCACTAACCCTGTCACTCACCCACCCAGTCACTCACCCACCCAGTCACTCACTCACCCAGTCACTCACTCACCCACCCAGTCACTCACTCAACCACCCAGTCACTCACACCCAGCCACTCACCTACCCACTCACCCACCCAACTCACCCACCCACCCACCCACTCATACAACTCACCCACCCACTCACTCACCCATCCAGCCACTCACCCACCCACCCACTCACTCACCCACCAAGCCACTCACCCACCCAGCCACTCACCCACCCAGCCACTCACACACCCACCCAGTCACTCACCCAGCCACTTACTGACCCACCCAGTCACTCACCCAGCCACTTACTGACCCACCCAGTCACTCACCCAGCCACTCACTCACCCACCCAGCCACTCACCCACCCAGCCACTCACCCACCCAGCCACTCACTCACCCAGCCACTCACTCACCCACCCAGCCAGTTACACCCAGCCAGTCACTCACCCAGCCAGTCACTCACCCACCCACCTAACCAGTCACCCACCCAGCCAGTCACTCACCCACTCACCCAGCCACCCACTCACCCAGCCACTCACCCACCAACCCAGTCACTCACCCACCCAGCCACTCACTCACCCACCCAGCCACTCACCCACTCAAGCCAGTCACTCACCCACCCAGCCAGTCACTCAACCACCCAGCCAGTCACTCACCCACCCAGCCAGTCACTCACCCACCCAGCCAGTCACTCACCCACCCAGCCAGTCACTCACCCACCAACCCACCCAGCCAGTCACCCACCCAGCTAGTGACCCAGCCAGCCAGTCACTTACCCAGCCAGTCACTCACCCAGCCAGTCACTCACCCACCCAGTCACCCAGGCAGGCAGTCACCTATCTTTTGTTGAAAATATAAAAATAAATAGGCTGCATTGTAATGTTTTTTTTCTGTATCACAAAAGTTGCGCGCTAAAAAATATTTTTTCGTGGTAGGGGTCTATGGGTTCGGGGGGGGGGGGTTGCGCTATGGGACGGGGGGGGCTGCTCCTTTCATTTGTCCTGGGCCCCATGATTTCTGTTGGCGGCCCTGCTTATAGCAGTAGACTTCGGCCCAGATCGACAAAAGGGTATCAAGCTTTAGCACGCTTTTACTCCCATGTATATGAATTCATAAGACACCTTATTGCCCATTCATGTGCCCCGTCATCTTCTAACACTGACCGGATCCACATTTCAAACTCAGATGGCCTTATCATTTAATAAGTATAAAATAATCTCCTTATGCATGCAAAGCTGCTTGATTCCCCTTTCTGCCCCATAATTGTGCAATGCATTGCTGGAAGTAAAGGGAAACAGTTAGGCCACGGCCCCAGTCCTCCCGGCTGCATGCACGGATATTCGGATATTGATAAGATAAGGCTAAGAGGCTACAGACACTGAAGGAAGGTGAGTTTAACACTGAGACGTTTCTCAAAGTAAATTTAGTTGAATACCATAGCATGCAATTACTGTAGGACAACAGTATAGTGTTGCCTCAGTGTGAGGAGAGAAAACATTTGATCCAGCCAAATTATCTCTCCTTAAGCACTGGTGTACAGGCATACCCCGTTTTAAGGACACTCACTTTAAGTACACTCGCGAGTAAGGACATATCGCCCACAGGCAAACAGCAGCTCGCGCATGCGCCTGTCAGCACGTCCTGAGCAGCAATACCAGCTTCCTACCTGTACCGAAGCTGTGCGCAAGCGGGGAGACTATAGAGCCTGTTACAAATTCGTTATTTACAACAGTTATGCACGTATATGACGATTGCAGCACAGTACATGCATCGATAAGTGGGAAAAAGGGAGTGCTTCACTTTAAGTACATTTTCCCTTTACATACATGCTTCGGTCCCATTGCGTATGTTAATGCGGGGTATGCCTGTATATAGTTGAAGAAATCAGTGTCTCTACTTTATTCTTAGTCTCAGCTGTATCTTCTTGTCAGCACTTTCCTGTTATCTCCTTTCTGTGGTTTAGTGTAGGGGGATGGATGGGGATGGATGGGCTTTGATGTGTTTAGCAGATTTGGGCTGGTTAAAGTAATCCTGTTGCAAAAGTCTTATCTTTAGGGAAGGTCAATTGTCCATATACCTTATGCAATTCTTCAAGGTTCCCTGTGGCTGTATTTGCCTGTATCTTGATAAGACAATCTTTCTGACCTTCTTCAAACTAACCCTATTCTACAGTCAAACTTTTTAACCCATCCCTTGCTGGTGTATGCTTGCACAATTTCATCATATTACTTAGGCTGTGCTTATAGTCTCGGCAACACGACATTGCGTCAAAATAAATGTATGGAATCTGTCGCGTCCACTTATAGTGGGAGCAACGCAGCGACGGCTTGGTAACGATCACTGGAAGTCAATTACATTTGATTTTTCAGTTACCGCAGCGTGACGTCAGCATCGCCGTCACTGTAGCAAGGACTATAAGCACGGCCTTAGGCTAAGGCCCCGCCCCCTCAGTCAGCGCGCCCGCACTGCAGACAGGCGGGGCGCTGACAGACACAGACTGCGATATGCGGTCTGTAGGGAGCGGGAGCCAGAGCGGGAGGGGGGCGGGAATGGGAGGGGGGGGCGTGGTTTGAGCGGAGGGACCCGCTACTCCCCCCCTCCCTCCACGGGCTCGGGCTCGGGCTCGGTCTGCAGGACAGGAGGGAGCTGCTGCGGGCTGCTGGAAGGTAAGCAGCTCCCTCCCCCTTCCCTCACAAATGCCCTCACACACGATGACACTGAGAGACATACACACACCACCCCCTGCCTTATGTAGGAAGCTGTCTGACAGCTCCCCATCCCGCCCCGGCCGCTGATTGGCTCATCAGCGCACCACGTGACGCGTCACTGCTCGGGATCACAATTTTCTTGCATCCCCTGGAGGCTGACGCGTCACTGTACGTAGTGAGCCAGCAGCGAGGGGGGACTGGGACCGGCTAGGAAGGATTCCCCTGCTGGTAGGGAACGCTCACGCGGCCGCCCGCGCCGCCGGGCGCAGCGAGTCCCAGCCCTTAGTCTCTCTTATGGTGGTCTGTTTTGGGGATCTTACAGTCCAAAATTCAATATACATGAATCCCCTCTTTGACCCAATAGGGTCACAATCACCTTTTTCTTTGCTTCTCTTCGCGGGTCGGGTGATGAAACCTAAAACAAAAAAAACTTTCACATCCATCGACACAACAACTGATTCTAAGTCTAAATACATGGAAGTAAAAAAGCAACACAGAAAAATATGAGCAATAAAGAAGAATTATAGAAGAGTATTTAAAATGAAAATAATTACAGGGTGTATCATTATTTCTAAAACGGCTAACCCCGGTGTGTTCACATCTAAAAAGGAAAAAAGAAGGCTAGGTGCGCCAGATGATTGAATCGTGAAAAACTTAACTAACTAATGTTAAAATAATTTAAAAAGGGAAATACCTTTCAATGAATAAAAGTCAATAAAATACACAAATGGTTATAACGTGACATGAACCATTCCGGAGCATAAAGGGTCTTGCTATGGATATTAAAACAAATAAAATATGTAAAAAAGTATGTAATAAAAACCGAAACCCGGATTAATTGCAGCTTCCAATACAAGGGACCCCAGTCCTTGGTGTTAGTGATCAAAGAAAAGAAAAAAAATAGGGAAGCGGAGTAAAACGGGTGATGACAAAATGACAACTTTATAATGAATGTATACACAAAAATGAACAATAAACAACAAATGTTATAATAAAAATCAATATTTGAGTAATGTCCATATGATTTGGAATCACTGGTGAGCGGCGATCAAAGCCGGCTGCTGCAGAAAAAAGTTAAACAAAGAGAGATCCAGCGCTCCACGGATTTCAAGATAATGAATTTATTGTGCCACACGACGTTTCGACCAACAGGTCTTTTTCAAGTGACAAGGCATACTCAAATGAGGGTCTACCTAGTATATATACCCTCCAACATTAATCAAACAAGTGAAAAACAAGTGAAAACAGTTACATAATCACCCCAGCTGCTCCCAATCCGCTTCCCCTGATCAGTGCTATCTCCATGCATAGCCATAACAGTCCATGAGAGTTCATTTCCGGTTCCTGTGTCCATTTCGGTCTGTGCGTTCCAGTGGCAGAAAAAAGTTAAGCAGGTAAGTAAACCTGGTGCAAGAGCAAAGTTTCCAGGACCAGGATGGCAGCCCCAGATAAATGCACAGTTCGTTGGGGGATGGAATAGTTAATAAAATGGGAGTATATACGGGCCGTTAGTGAGCCACTGCTGAATGAGCTCACTTAACCTCCAACTGTTGATACAAAACGGCACGTAGATTTCTCCCCGTGAATTCCTCTCCAGCGAACTCCTCCGAGTCTCAGGTGTCAGAGACCGGCTATCTTCAGCCCACCGGGTTTCCGGGTATGGCGTCACGGCCGGACGTGACGCACCAACCCTTCCCGGCTATAGCAGGGACCGCTCGATCCTCCTCTGCAGCACAGATCGCAAACAGACACGCCGACAATGAAGGCACTGCCGCTCCCTCCAGGCACGCAACAGCGCCAGATGAAACCAGTCAATGGGACAACAGGAAGCACAGACCCCTGCCCTTCCAGGTTTACTTACCTACTTGACTTTTTCTCTGCAGCAGCCGGCTTTGATCGCCACTCACCAGTGATTCCAAATCATATGGACATTACTCAAATATTGATTTTTATCATAACATTTGTTGTTTATTGTTCATTTTTGTGTTATACATTCATTATAAAGTTGTCATTTTGCCATCACCCGTTTTACTGCGCTTCCCTATTTTCTTTTCTTTGTTCACATCTAACCTGCTTACCACAATGTATGTGATATGCATTTAATTTTGTATTAGATATTTCAATTATGAAGACATACAAATAAAGCATAATCTTAAATATTATAGATTGCAATGCATGTATTTATGTATTTATGTATTGGTTTGTAACCGTACAATTTACCCTACGATGCCTCAAACGGGTGTGAGAACAGTGTCCAAAAGGTTCCAGTGCTCAGACACAACAAGCTCTATGTCAAATGTATAAATGAGTAGCATGAAGTCCAGAATCGCATTTCAAAAAAATAAATGTAAAGCACGTAGAATAACTATTTTATGGGACGAATAGTGCCTAATGGTTTCTAGAAGAGATCACTACAAATGAAAAAAAAAAAGACAAAATAAACATCTCCAATATTATGGTATTTAGAATTTGTCACACATTGCTCAATATGGTATCTTAAAGGGGTAACAAACACACACATATCCCAGAGTGCCTATTGTCCGTCCTTGTAATCCATCGGGAGGTCCTTTGGTGTGCAGAACCTGCTGTGATAGAAATCAGGGGTAAAGAGTACAGTGCGCGTGAAATGCGTAGGTGCGCTCTTTTACCTCTCTTGGGGTCACGCGATCCAATAAATATCTTTTTATGGGAGTCCCCTCTGGATCATTGTTTTTCATACCTTGCTAAATACTGGTGGTGCTCCGCAGCGCTACCACTCTGTACCACTCCAATGGGGGTGAGCTGGTAAACAGTCTGATTCGCTGTAATCAAGAAGTTAGAAAACAACCCTTACATTTGAGAGAGGCATCATGGAGAAATATGAAACCGCTTCCAATCAATATCAGCCACTTACCTTCCCACAGAGTCTCAATTACATTTCTAATCTATGCCCAATTTATTAGGATAGACCTCGGAGTCGGGCATCCGAATTTCCCAAATACCCCTCACCATTTTTAACTTTGAATTCCAAACAGAACCAAAGGATACTGTATAATATTCTGTATCCCTTATGTTTCCTTAGGAAAACTACCAAAACAAACTAAATATAGTGTGACATTTAAAAAAAAATAATAATGTAGCCCCAATAAGAAATAGTGGGCTACATATCTTTCTCCTACTGGAGTAAGTCCTGTTAAGGGCGGGCGCCAGTAGTAATCGTGGGTTTTCCCCCCACCAAGCCCTGCCTTGAGTGATAGAGGTAGGCTTCTGACTCTGTGGCAGGCCTGAGACAGAGGGGAGGTCCTGCTGACATCATGAGGGGCAGGGCTGTATCTATTTAGTGGGCTGCTCCTGTGTGTGCAGAGAGATTGCTGGAGAGTCTGTTGAGAGTGAAGAGAGAGAAAGGAGAGTTCTGTCTGGGAGTGGAGAGTGCTGGAGCAGAGAGAGCATGGTCTGGGAGTTTCAAGGAGACAGGAGAGAAGACACTCAGCCATACTGAGTAGAGCTGATAGCACTACGTGCGGTGGACCAATGCCCCTCACCCTGCAGATTGGGGGGAGGGGGGAGATCTAACCTCACCCGGAGGGCCTACCCTTGGGTGGAGGTAGGGGTATTGAGGCCCCATTTCAGCCATCCTGCAGGGGTACATTCCTGGAGGAAAAGGAGAGGAGGTCAGGACCCTGTGTACTGCCAGGACTTGCTGCTGTGAAATGAACTGCTGCTGTGTGCCACATTAAGGACAATAAAGACATTGCTGTTCTATATAAAGAGACTGTGTGAGATCTGGATCATTCGCCCTGGGACCAAGGCTTCTCTGTAAGGGTCTCACCCCACATCCCTGGGGCTTATAGAGATGGAGGCGCTGCACCACGAGGACTGCTAAAGAGATGGAGGCACATACCCCAGAAGCCTGTCCCTATTGTGCCCAATACCAACGCGGGAGACTCAGGCCCTCCTGTTCCTCACAGGTATGCACCACCTATACACACGTAGCCAGCCCTCACTACACCCTAGAGGTCCAATCTGCGACCAGGGGGGGGGGGGGAATATGGGTTACATTTGGAGGTGAGCTGCTGAGATCCAGAACAGGACAGGCTTTCAGCAAGGCAGAGCAGGAAGAGTGAAGTGCACCTTCAGTGCAACTACTGGAGAGAGTAGGGCAAGTAATACCAGGGGTAGTCAGGGGAGCGTGGATTCCTGCACAGTACGCCCTGGGTGCCCTAAGAGGGTGTTGTAAGATGGGTGTGGAGCTATAGCTGTTCTATTCTCTTGAGGCAGATAGTGTGAGGCAACTGGGGGGGTTAGCCTGTTAACTAGTCCAGGGACCATGGCCCAGGACCCGCACTATGAGTGGCCAAAAGTAGGAGACGCCGGTACTTAAGGAGATGCCCGGTACACTTGCCAACACCCACATAAAACACACCACAGAGTACTTGCAGGAACCGTCAGCAGTGCGATGCACAGAGAGAGAGTTCTGCCTAGCCTGGGGTATGCCACATCATATCAGTGGGCAAACAGTCAGAAAAGCAACAGAGAGCGTTCAGTGAGCAGTTTGAGTACAGTCAGTGTCTAGGAACGAGTTTTGCACTAGACACTGAGAATAGCGGTGATATACATTTGGAGGGCTCATCAAAGATGGCGGCCATCCCTACATGTGCTCCGCGGAGCAAGAAAGAGTCCAAAATGGCGACAGCAGCGCCATCCACTGCCCAGCAATTAGAAGCCGAGCTAAAATGGCGATTCCCGGCAATTCTGGAGCGCGCACGTGAATCGTGCAAAGAGACTGTGAGAGAAATGTGGAGGGAGATGTGCAGGGGTTTAGCGCCAAACCCAGATCCCCTGCAAAAGGAGCGGCGCGAAAGCCGAAAGCCCACCCACCTGTGCTGTGACTGGCCAACAGACAAGGCCACGTCACACTGAGCGAAGGAGTGCCCCTCCTCCTTTTTCCACCATAGGGAGGGGGCACAAGGAGAGCCAATCAGGAGAGTCCTCCCCAGCGAAGGGAGGGACAGGAAGTGAGAGTGAGGAACTTCACTTCTGTCTGGCATTCGAAGAGCAAGGAGCTGAAACATTGAACTGTTCCACCCCATAACTAACTATGTCAGAACTGAGCACGACGGTCTTCCAACTCGCAGGAGGCTTCCTGGTGGTGGAGATCGAGGGCCGAGAGTACCTCCGGTGCCTGTGCGTCCACTGCAGGACACCCGGAACGGCCGCAAGCACCAAAGCACGATGCCCTCAATGTGGCACGTACTACCTATGGCTTAATGAACCGTGGCCCATGCTAAAGACCCCTCGGGTGCCTCTCCGGGAACCCTAACGGAGGTGGCGGAGACGACCGATGAGGCTGCCCTAGTTCCCTGCACTACTTCTGAGGTGGGAACCAAGGCCCAGCTGACTATCGAGCTGAGAGAACTCCGACGGAGAAGAGCGTGACTGCAGTGGAGGTACCGGAGCGGGCCCGTTTCGTACCACTAACCACTGGCGGGGTCGCAAAAGACCCAGGTGACTCCCTAGCGGAGGATCCTGCCAAGTCGTCTTCAGAGGAAGAAGATGGCGTATCATCGGTGGCGATGCGCCTACCGGCGAACCACCCCAGCTATAAGAAAGATGGCGGTCCACTTACTGGAGAGAGGGAGCAGACGAGTCCAGACACCTCCTGACAGCGAGCGCTGGTGCGGCCTGAGGCCCGTAGAAGTCCCACGGCCGTGGTGACTCCCAGTGCGACGGAGACGGCGTCGGAGACGGACCCAGAGGGACCCGAGTACATCAGCCTGCAGCGGAACGGTAAGGAGACTCCACCACCCCCTTACTCCCGTCAGGCGAAGACGGACCCTGCAGAGGACGAGAAGGAGAGTCGTGCGGCCTACTTACCCGTCCGCGGACCGGATGATCCACCACCGCCCCTTCCGGTCCTCGACGCACTTCCGGTGCGTGACCACGGAGCGGATGGGGATTCCGCGGGCGGCAACGATGACATCACTTCTGGGTCCGACTGGAAAAGAGGCCCGGGAGCGCTGTTCTCCCCGCGGATAGCAGCTATGGCCGCTGCAATGGCCCCCGTGCGAAGCCAAGGTCCTTCCAGAGGATCACGGGGCTCAGCGGAGAGAGCAAGCAAGAAACTGCCCACTGGTCATGGGATTACCCGCTTGCTGGACATTGAGACGGACATTACCCCAGCCCCAGCCCCTAGCGCCATTACCCCAGCCATTGCCCCTGCCCTGTCACGAGTCATGACACCGGGACCTAGCGGGGATAAGTTAAGTAAGAACCCCAAGTACTCCAAAGATTTGCGGGATTGGGAACTAAGTGATGAGGGTTCTGATGGGGAAGTACCATATGATACTGTGATACGTATGCCTAAACATGTACCTTTTTCTCCTGTGCCTAGAGGGAGGGCCCGAGGGTCCCATACTACTGCTGAGGCCGGGCCCGTAGGTAAAGTGGTCCACAAAATGAATCCTACCAACTACATAAATGCCAAGGGTAGACGCAGCTGCTAGCGCTCTACAGAGGCGATCACATCTGGGGTCTCATCACAAGCTGAGTCCAAGACAGGTACTTCTAGCCCCATGTTAGAGTACGAGCATCGTGACAAGTGGTGGGCACCCCTGTACACTGGGTACCACAAAGGTATGGACCGCACCAGGTTCCTGTTGATCAGGAACAACATAGTTGATCATTGGTGGGCGGTAGGTGTCTATACTCCCGAGGAGGTGGTGGATGAGTTAGAACACAGATTTCAGGAGATAGAGCAAGGGATCATCCTACCTAAGGGCCCTAGCATTTTGAATGACGACATTGCTCCTGTAGAGCCGGAGTTTTGGGTACTGCCAAGCAGGGCAGGTCCTATGAAACTGCCTAAATTGAGCAGAGCAGACAGAGCCATAGTGTTTAGGTTTAGGCAGTCCCATGGGTACGAATACCCTTATGTGCCTGAGCCCATAATGAGGGAAATAGAGGAGAACAGAGATAGTTGGCTCAGAGAGGCTGTACAAGAATACTTGAGGACAAAGTTTGGTAAGGCGGGTTACCACAATGAAGACCGTATCAGTGAGGTGGTCCGGGCTTGGAGTGTGGGGCGGTGCATATACATGCACAGCGTGATATACCGGCCAGAGTCTGGGTCGGTACAGCCCTACTATATTACCATAACTGACCATAATGGGAGGAAGGTACGAAAGCCTGACCCAAAACATTATCATTAGTGGTTCTCCCCATTGGGAGTGACTGTTACTGTTACGCCACCTGGTGGTTGGCTCAAGAAATATCATACATTGCAATGTGTTTTGTTTCCCAGGTTTGTTCTCCGCAGGATGGTGCTGCTAAAGTTAGGTCCAAGTGGGGACCATTGGATTCCACCAGAGGGAGAGTGTAGCCCAGTAAGAAATAGTGGGCTACATATCTTTCTCCTACTGGAGTAAGTCCTGTTAAGGGCGGGCGCCAGTAGTAATCATGGGTTTTCCCCCCACCAAGCCCTGCCTTGAGTGATAGAGGTAGGCTTCTGACTCTGTGGCAGGCCTGAGACAGAGGGGAGGTCCTGCTGACATCATGAGGGGCAGGGCTGTATCTATTTAGTGGGCTGCTCCTGTGTGTGCAGAGAGATTGCTGGAGAGTCTGTTGAGAGTGAAGAGAGAGAAAGGAGAGTTCTGTCAGGGAGTGGAGAGTGCTGGAGCAGAGAGAGCATGGTCTGGGAGTTTCAAGGAGACAGGAAAGAAGACACTCAGCCATACTGAGTAGAGCTGATAGCACTACGTGCGGTGGACCAATGCCCCTCACCCTGCAGATTTGGGGGAGGGGGGGAATCTAACCTCACCCAGAGGGCCTACCCTTGGGTGGAGTTGGGGTATTGAGGCCCCATTACAACCATCCTGCAGGAGTACATTCCTGGAGGAGAAGGAGAGGAGGTCAGGATCCTGTGTACTGCCAGGACTTGCTTCTGTGAAATGAACTGCTGCTGTGTGCCACATTAAGGACAATAAAGACATTGCTGTTCTATATAAAGAGACTGTGTGATATCTGGATCATTCGCCCTGGGACCAGGGCTTCTCTGTAAGGGTCCCACCCCACATCCCTGGGGCTTATAGACAGTGCTTGACAAATCACCCACAAATCTACTCGCCGAACCAAAAATTCTACTCGCCACCTAGTCCCGCCTCTAGTCCCGCCCCCAACCCCGCCTCTAATCCCGCCCCAGCCCCGCATTTTAAAAAAAACATAAATGAAATAAATTGAATAAATTCCTAGTAAGAACATTCGTTTTTGACATAAGTTTATTTATTGTATTACATTATACTACAATTAGTCCTTGGTGTGTGTGTGTGGTATGGGAGAGAGAGGTATGGGAGAGAGAGGTATGGGAGAGAGAGGTATGGGAGAGAAAAAAAGCCAGATGTGAATGACTAGTTTCCTGGACCCCTTAACTAGTGCCTGGATGCCCCCGCTTCACAATATTTAAAGCAGCAATCCCGCCTGGGATCTTACCTGATCCGCAGACCCTCAATGTCCAGGTACCCTCATTCCCGCAATGTTATACATTGGATGGGAGGTGTTCCTTACCTGTCTTCTGGGTTAGGGGGGGTTCCGATGTCTTCCGTGTGAAGCTTGAGTCAGATCTGGAAGAAAGCAGTATAGGTTATTTCGGTGTAGTATAGGGCAGTTAAGATATACAGGGTAAATAAGATATCCAGTTCCAGATTGTGAGACAGAGAGAGAGAGGGTGAGAGAGAGGGTGAGAGAGAGGGTGAGAAAGAGGGTGAGAGAGAGACGGTGAGAGAGACGGAGAGAGAGAGAGAGAGAGAGAGAGAGACGGAGAGAGAGAGACGGAGAGAGAGAGACGGAGAGAGAGAGAGATGGAGAGAGAGACGGAGAGAGAGAGACGGAGAGAGAGAGACGGAGAGAGGGTGAGAGACGGAGAGAGGGTGAGAGACGGAGAGAGGGTGAGAGACGGAGAGAGGGTGAGAGACGGAGAGGGTGAGAGACGGAGAGAGGGTGAGAGACGGAGAGAGGGTAACTGTGGGGGGATGGGGTGACTGGGTGGGGTGATTGGGGGTGTGGGGTGACTGGGTGGGGTGATTGGGGGTGTGGGTGACTGGGTGGGGTGATTGGGGGTGTGGGGTGACTGGGTGGGGTGATTGGGGTATGGGGTGACTGGGTGGGGTGATTGGGGGTGTGGGGTGATTGGGGGTGTGGGGTGACTGGGTGGGGTGATTGGTGGTGTGGCGTGACTGGGTGGGGTGATTGGGGGATGTGGGGTGACTGTGTGGGGTGATTGGGGGTGTGGGGTGACTGGGTGGGGTGATTGAGGGTGTGGGGGTGACTGGGTGGGGTGATTGAGGGTGTGGGGTGACTGTGTGGGGTGATTGAGGGTGTGGGGTGACTGGGTGGGTGATTGAGGGTGTGGGGGTGACTGGGTGGGGTGATTAAGGGTGTGGGGTGATGGGGTGTCTGACAGTGTGGGGTGACTGGGCAGGGGGTGTGGGATGACTGACTATGACTGACTTTTGACTGACTGGGTGGGGGGGGGATGACTGACTGACTGGGTGGGGGTGGTGACTGACTGACTGACTGGGTGGGGGGGTACCTCTGGTGTCCTACACGTTCTCTTGCTCTCATACACACACACACACACATACACTATCTCTCATACCCATACACACACTCTCTCATGCCCATACACACACTCTCTTCTCTCTCATACCCCTCTCTCTCTCTCTTTCTCTCTCTCTCTCTCCATACCCCTCTCTCTCCCCCATACCCCCCCCCCCTCTCTCTCTCTCTCTCTTCTCTCCCATACCCCCCTCTCTCTCTCTCTCTCTCTCTCTCTCATACCCCTCTCTCTCTCTCCTCCATACCCCCCTCTCTCTCTCTCTCTCCCATACCCCTCTCTCTCCCCCCTACCCCCCCCCCTCTCTCTCTCTCCCATACCCCCTCTCTCTCTCTCTCTCTCCCATACCCCCCTCTCTCTCTCATACCCCTCTCTCTCGCTCCCATACCCCCCTCTCTCTCTCCCATACCCCTCTCTCTCTCTCTCTCTCTCTCTCTCTCTCTCTCTCTCTCTCCCATACCCCTCTCTCTCTCATACCCCTCTCTCCCATACACCTCTCTCTCTCTCATACCCCTCTCTCTCTCTCATACCCCTCTCTCTCTCTCTCTCTCTCTCTCCCATACCCCCCCTCTCTCTCTCCCATACCCCTCTCTCTCTCCCATACCTCTCTCTCTCTCTCTCCCATACCTCTCTCTCTCTCCATACCCCTCTCTCTCTCTCCCATACCCCTCTCCTCTCTCTCTCTCCCATACCTCTCTCTCTCTTTCTCCCATACCTCTCTCTCTCCCATACCCCTCTCTCTCTCTCCCATACCCCTCTCTATCTCTCTCTCTCTCTCCTCACACCCCTCTCTCTCTCCCATACCCCTCTCTCTCTCTCATACCCCTCTCTCTCTCCCATACCCCTCTCTCTCTCCCATACCCCTCTCTCTCTCTCATACCCCTCTCTCTCTCTCTCATACCCCCCTCTCTCTCTCTCCCATACCCCCTCTCTCTCTCCCATACCCCCCTCTCTCTCTCCCATACCCCCCTCTCTCTCTCCCATACCCCTCTCTCTCTCATACCTCGCTCTCTCTCTCTCCCATACCCCCCTATCTCTCTGCTACCATACCCCTCTCTCTCTCTCTCTCTCATACCCCTCTCTCTCTCTCATACCCCTCTCTCTCTCTCATACCCCTCTCTCTCTCTCATACCCATCTCTCTCTCTCTCTCCCATACCCCCTCTCTCTCCCATACCCCTCTCTCTCTCTCCCATAAAACACACACACACACACACACTGACTGGGACAGAGAAACACCTCGCTACTACCTCTCGCCCCGCGTGGGCAGTGGGAGCACCGGAGGGAGGGGGGAGAGACACCCGAGCCGCGTGGGCAGCGGGAGCACCGAGAGGAGGGGGGAGTGACACCCGAGCCGCGCCGGGCAGCGGAGGGAGGCGGGAGAGACACACGAGCCGCGCGGGCACCGGAGGGAGGGGGGGAGAGACACACGAGCCGCTCGGGCACCGGAGGGAGGAGGAGAGACACACGAGCCGCGCGGGCACCGGGGGGAGGGGGGAGAGACACACGAGCCGCGCAGGCACTGGAGGGAGGGGGGAGAGACACACAAGCCGCGCGGGCACCGGAGGGAGGGGGGGAGAGACACACGAGCCGCGCGGGCCACCAGAGGGAGGGGGGAGAGACACACAAGCCGCGTGGACAGCGGGAGCACCGGGAGGGAGGGGGGTGAAGCACCCGACCCACGCGGGCAGCGGGAGCACCGGAGGGAGGGGGGAGACACCCCGAGCCGCGCGGGCAGTGGGAGCACCGGAGGGAGAGACACCCGAGGAGGAAGGGGGGAGAAACACCAGTACAGTATATATAAATATTTATTACAGTGCATTAAATTCCCCCCCACCTCAAGATCCGTCCACAATCCTCTCCATGACCGGATCAGTGCAGGTCTTGTAAGCAGGAGGTGACACAATTATACAGGAGGATATATAGGAGGAGGAGCAGCAGACGCACGCGCGTGCGCACCCCCGCCCCCCCCCCCCCCCCCATTACTTACCCGTGCAGAGAAGGAAGGGCGGTTTCAAGTCCTGGCAACTCCAAGCCACGTCACAGCCAGAGGGATTTTTTTTTTTTTTTTTCGAGCAGGGGATTTTGTTTTTGCAGAGCAGGAGAAAAGCTACTGGCCACGAGCCAATATCCGATCGCAGCTGGCGAGTTGGCGACCGGGTTTGTCGAGCACTGCTTATAGAGATGGAGGCGCTGCACCACAAGGACTGCTAAAGAGATGGAGGCACATACCCCAGAAGCCTGTCCCTGTTGTCCCCAATACCAACGCGGGAGACTCAGGCCCTCCTGTTCCTCACAGGTATGCACCACCAATACACACGTAGCCAGCCCTCCTACACCCTAGAGGTCCAATCTGCGACCGGGGGGGGGGGGGAATATGGGTTACAATAATAATAATAATACATTTAAACGCGATAGTACCTGCATGCATGTTGCTTTTACATTTTGTGTACACATCACCTCACCTGCCCATAAAATGAGGCCCTCCCTTGGGATACAATACCTGATACAGCCCCAGTGATTACAGCTATTTGGCAGAGCAAGATCAGAGTTAACCCCTGCACGTCCATTACCAAGTGAACAGAGCTGTACTACTGCTTTCATATATTGTACGTGGGATAAACACAAAAAATACACTGTCAAAACCCCTGGTGCCCAAGATTAACCCCTCGATTTCCATGGCAAAATATGCAGAGAAAGAACAGCGGGACAGGGCTTCACCTTTATTTTGACATCCCTGCTGCCCTTTTCGTCACAGTTACATATACCATCTACGTGTTGCTTTAAAGTCAAATAAACTAAGATTTCGTTTTTTTGTAAACTTTGTTTTTATTTTGAGACAAAAATAAAAGATATTACAGACATTGTTTTTATGCAATCAGGTGTTGGGTATTGAGGGATGCAGAAAAAGGATGGGGGCTGGGTAGACATGGGGTACACCACGACTGGGCCTTTCAGGAGGCCACAATGGCACATCTGGTGGCTGCTGTCATGTGGGAGCTAAGCTTATGTCCGTGGTAGGACATGGATTGTATTGGTCTGTCTATCAGGGCTGACCAGCAGTCGAGTCTCACCCCCACACCTAGAACTCTGTTAATAAGGGCCGAGGTTTCCATCTTTCTGCTATCAGTGGGTACTCCCACCATATATGTATCACGTTCAACCTATGCTAAAGGTAAGTGTGCTTTTTCTGGGGTGAGGTACCACCGATATAATACTTTTTTTCCCTTTTTTTAAATGTTTGTGTTTATGGAGATGGAGAACACTGCTTTACAGATGTCTTACCATGTAGATAGATCCTGGGGTTGACCAGACCCTCTGTCCAACGTTTGATATATTCCATGTAGTTTTCTGAACAAGGTGAGAGGATGGTTTGGTATAATATGGAAATTTGTCCATTACATAGTGGATCAGACAGGCAGAGCTCTTCGTATGTGGTAGTGTTACTGTTTTTTTTTAGTTAATTGGTGATTTATAACATTTCTTATGTATGTATATCTGAACATTTATGAATTAGGTATCTGGTAAGTCTCTTGTAGTTGTGAGTATGTTTTGGACTTACTTCCATAGGTTTTTAATTTTAAGTATACCATGTGTTATCCACCATTGATATTTGTGGGGTTCGCACACAGGTTTTGATATCAGATTATTGATTGTAGCATCATGGGGGAGCCCAGAGGGGTCAGACAGTGTCTCGAGCCAAACCTATCCCACAGCTATAATGAATGCTTAGTCAGGGCCGCCAACAGAAATCATGGGGCCCAGGACAAATGAAGGGAGCAGCCCGCCCCCCCCCCCCCCGAACCCATAGCGCACTTACCACAGAAATGAGTTTTTTAGCGTGCAACTTTTACTTAACCCCACAATGCATTTAAAAATACATCCCCCCAAATACATATAAAAATATACCACACCACCCCTAATACATATAAAAGTACCCGACCCCCCAATACATATAAAAATATACCCCACCACACCCAATACATATAAAAGTACCCGACCCCCCAATACATATAAAAATATACCCCACCACACCCAATACATATAAAAGTACCCGACCACCCAATACATATAAAAAAATATACCCCAACCCCCCCAATACATATATAAAAAAAAATACACCCCAATAGATATAAAAATCAGACTTACCTTGGAAATGATCTCAGGTCAGGGGGGTGGGGGGGGGCAGTGTGCCGGTGTCTGCAGGGGGGGGGGGGCGGTGTGCCGGTGGCTGCAGAGGGCCGGTTGTTGCATGGGGGGGGCGTGGCTCGGGGGTTGGTGGCTGCAGGAGGGCCGTAGCTGCCAGGGGTGGCGGTGCTACGGGGAGTGGCCGGTGGCTGCGGGGGGTGGTGGTGCGGTGGCTGTGGCGGTGCTGTGGGGGGGCAGTGACTGCGGGGGGTGGCGGTGCTGCGGGGGGGTGGCGGTGCTGCGGGGCCTGGTGGTGCTACGGGGGTGGCTGGCAGTGCTGTGGGGGGGGGGCTGGTGGCTGCGGGGGCTTGAGGTGCTGGGGGGGTGGCCGGTGGCTTCAGGGGGTGGCGGTGCTACACGGGGGGGGTGGCGTTGCTACAAGGGGGGGTGGCAGTGCTACAGGGAGTTTGGCAGTGCTACGAGGGGGGCTGTGGTGGTGCTGCGGGGGGGCAGTGACTGGGGGGTGGTGGTGCTACGGGGGTTGGCGGTGCTACGGGGGGCTGGTGGCTGTGGTAGTGCTGCGGAGGGGCAGTGACTGCGAGGGGTGGCGGTGCTACAGGGGGTGGCGGTGCTGCGAGGGATGCGGTGCTGCGGAGTCTGGCGGTGCTACAGGGGGGGTGGTGCTACGGGGGTTGGCGGTGCTACGGGGGGCTGGTGGCTGTGGCAGTGCTACAGGGGGTGGCGGTGCTGCGAGGGATGCGGTGCTGCGGAGTCTGGCGGTGCTACAGGGGGTGGCGGTGCTGCGAGGGATGCGGTGCTGCGGAGTCTGGCGGTGCTACAGGGGGTGGCGGTGCTACGGGTGGTGGCAGTGCTGCGGCGGGGCATCTCTCAACTTATAAAGCTATAACAGTATACATCAGTGTTTTTTAACAGGGGATCCTAGGAACCCTTGGGTTCCCCGGACCCCACTAAAGAGCTCCCTGCAATTTTCAGGTAATTTGAAAAATTGTACCAAATACAGAAGAATTTACAATGCATCTGATCTTAGACGCACTATTAGAGATTGTTGGGGGCTCTTCAGAATTTCACATAGGGTTCTTTAACCAAAAAAAAAAAGGTTGGAAACCACTGGTATGCATAAAGGGGATACACTAATAGCGTTTAAAAAAAAATGGTACTGCCTAAAACTACTGTATGATTTTTGATAATAGCTTTGCTCACTACGGTCTCATACATTGAACAGACATTGAACCCTTCTCCCTTTTTACAAATAAAAAAGCTCCACCAATGTGCGTGTGAGCACCCATGTTTTTGCACATTAATATGACCATATTAGCCAATGAATAATGTCAACATTAAATTATAATGACAATACTAAAAACAGGTAACTACTGTATGATGATTCTATATCTGTGGGTGAGTACTCGGTGACCAGTACATATAATTTTAAACACATGTATGTATGTATGTATATCTTTATTTATATAGCGCCAATAATGTACATAGCGCTTCACAGCAGTAGTACACGTGACAATCTTATAAATAACAAATAATATAAATAACACATAATGGGAAGAAGTGCTTCAGACATAAAAGTACCATTTAGGAAAAAGAGTGCCTGCCCTGAAGACCTTACAATCTAATTTGTTGGTAGGAAGAACGTACAGAGACAGTAGGAGGGCATTCTGGTAAGTGCGCCTGCAAGGGACCAAGGTTTATGTATGAGATATTAATTATCAGACATAGAGCTACTCATATGCTTCCTTAAGCAGGTGTGTTTTGAGGTGGGTTTTAAAGTTGCATAGAGAGGGTGCTAGTCGGTTATTGAGGGGAAGGGCATTCCAGAGGTGTGGGGCAGTCAGTGAGAAAGGTTTTAAGGTGGGTGTAGATACAAAAGGGGTAAAGAGAAGACATCCTTGAGCAGAACGCAAGTGTCGGGATGGCGTATAGCGAGAAATTAGGGCTCAAATGTAAGGAGAAGCAGAAGAGTGTAAAGCTTTAAAAGTGAGGAGGAGAATTGAGTGTGTGATAAGGGAATTGATAGGAAGCCAGGAGAGGGATTTCAGCAGGGGAGACACTCAGACAGATTTCAGAAAGAGTAGAGTGATTCAGGCAGTAGCATTTAGGATAGATTGTAGGGGAGACAGGTGAGAGGCAGGAAGGCCAGACAGCAGGAGGTTACAGTAGTCGAGATGGAAGAGAATGAGGGTCTGTGTCAGAGTTTTTGCAGTCAAGCAACAGAGGAAAGGGCGTATCTTGTTAATATTGCAGAGAAAAAAATGACAGGTTTTAGGTACCTTTTGAAAGTGAGAAGAGAATGTGAGAGAGGAGTCGAGTGCGACCCCTAGGCTGCGTGCTTGGGTTACTGGGTGAATGATAGTACTTCCAATAGTAATGTGGAAGGAGGTATTAGGACCAGGTTTGGGACGAAGTATGAGGAGCTCTGTTTTTGCCATGTTAAATTTAAGTCAGCGGAGGGCAACTCCGGATGATATAGCAGAGAGACATTCAGAAACTTTAGTCTGTACAGCAGGTGTAAATTCAGTGGTAGAAAAGTAAATTTGTGTGTCATCAGTATAGAGGTGATATTTGAACCAAAGAGATGTGATTAGGTCACCTAGAGAGAGTGTGTAAAGAGAAAAGAGAAGAGGTCACAGGACAGAGCCCTGGGGTAATCCCACAGAGAGATAGATGGAGGAGGTGTTGGCAAAAGAGACAGTGAAAGTACGATGAGAGAGGTAGAGGAAATCTAGGATAGAGCTTTGTTACGAATACCAAGAGTATGGAGAATGTAAAGGAGACTAGGGTGGTCCACAGAATCGAATGCTGCAGAGAGGTTGAGTAATATGAGCAGAGTGCAATGACCTTTGTCTTTGGCAGCATGGAAGTTATTAGTTATTTTTGTGATGGCTGTTTCAGTGGAGTGAGCTGTGCGGAAGCATGATTGTAGAGGGTCTAGGAGAGAATAGGTGTTGAGAAAATGGGGCAAGCGAGAGAATACAAGACGTTCAGGGAGTTTAGAGGCAAAAGGCAGGAGGGAGACAGGTCGATAGTTAGAAAGACAGGTAGGATCAAGCTTGCTGTTTTTGAGTAATGGTATAACTGTTGCATGTTTGAAGGAAGCGGGAACGGTACCTATGACGGTAAGGGGTAGCCGGTCTGCATAATAAAGGTTAAGCCTGACTGGTTACCCCTGAAAACCGTGGGTCCCTGCCATCTAAGTAGCAACATAAGCCAGGGGCCATGTACTGTAACATGTAAAAGTTAAAGTGTCCCCTGCTTTTCCACTATTCATGTTCCCCTTGCCCCAGATTCCTGAAACTTCAGGAATGTAAGTCAGGTGGAATATTTGGGTAGAAATGCAGTTATTTTGTTTGCAGGAGTTTGGGGGCCAAAGTTACCTGTAGTCCCCTAATTCTCCCCTGCATGCAGGCTTGATTTGCCGGTACGCGGGTTGAATGATACCGGGGCCACCCAGTGTCCCCCAGACTCCTGGTTTTCGAGCCCAGATATCCCGACCCATTTCCCTCAAAGTTATGGGTCTCCCCAAGTCATCTTATGTATTAAAATATGTTTTATCATGTGTGGTGCATTTTCTATAAATGTCTATGCAGTCAGCCCAGACATCCACATAGGTGCCAGGGTGTCTGGATTGACATCGGAGTTCTAAGGAGGGAGGATGTCCAAAGGTGACAAAACAGTTTGGTGGGTGAGGAAGGGCGAAGTGCCCGGTCCGGGGAACAAATGGCACCCTGTGGGTACAGCTTTTGAGTCTGACAGACCTGGCAGAGCTTGCTCAGCGGGTGGCAATGAGTTAACTAGGGGAGATACAGCTTTTAGGCACATTTCTCGACGGCTAATTCGTATTTCCCGCCCACCTGGCTTTTCAAGCCAGCTTGGCACGCCTCCTCCTCTGATGTCAGCCAAGAGGTGAGCCCCCATTTCTATTGGCTAGTGGGAGGGAATTCCCACGCTCTGATTGGTCGCTCCTCCTTCTTTGATGCTGAACATGGAACAGCGGAGGGTATGTAAGGAGTTGGCCGAGTCAGAGAACCAGACTATCTTGTGGCTTGAATCGATGAAGCATGGTCAGGCTTTTCAAAGTTGCTCTGTTACGAATAGCAGAGTAACCGGCTTCATTTTTGGAGCTTAGAAAGCCTGTCCTGCACAGACAAAGTCAGATGTGAGGTTCAAGCTCTCGTTTTAGAATGTAGCGGTCGTGGCTAAGGTTTTTCACTGAAAAGAGGACAAGGAAGCCGGGGGGGATTTCCCAGTCAGAGTAAGCCTTCCAAAGCAGGCGTCCTGCACCTATGTGAGCCTAGTTTTCACCCCCACTGCCCCAGTAAGTGTGTATTTTGTATATTGTTTGGATTAGACTTGTGCTTGTTGATTAGTGAGGAAAAGTAGGTTTGTTTAGCTTGAGAGAGGGCAGAGTTGAAACATGATAGCATAAATTTGTAGTGAAGGAAGTCTGCGAGAGTGTGAGATTTCCTCCAGAGGCATTCAGAGGAATGAGTGCAGGAACGCAGTATGCTCGTGTGCAAATTTAGCCAGGGTTTTGGGTTAGAAGGGCGAGGACGGCAGAGAGAAAGCGGGGCATGTAGCTCAAGAGAAGAGGATATGGCAGAGTTTTAGTTTGTGACCATGTTGTCAGGGTCTGGCGCAGAATTGAGAGAGGGGAGGGAGGAGCGTAAAGTGGAATCAAAGGCTGTTAGGTTAATTGAGTGCAGGTTTTTGCATACACGAGGGGTAGATGGGGGTGGAAAAGGGGAGAAGTGAGAGAGAGAAAATGAGATGAGGTGATGGTCAGAGAGAGGAAGGAAATGGAGAAATCAGAGAGAGAAAAGTTGTTAGTGAAAACTAGTCTAGGTAGTGTCCATCCTTGTGGGTGCTGACTGCAGTCCACTGTTGAAGGCCAAAAGAAGAGGTTAGAGAGAGAGAGCCTAGAAGCCCAAGGGAGAGAGGGGTCATCAATGTGGCAGTTGAAGTCCCCAATGAGAAGAACAGGGGAGTCTGAGGAGAGAAGGAAAGAGAGCCAGGATTCAAAGTGAGAGAGAAAGACAAAAGAGGGATGAGTAAAGGTAGGTGGGCGATAGATGACCACCACACATACAGTAGGTCGCTCACAGAAGCAGAATAACCATAAAGAAACAACATTATACTATATAAGCTCTACATAACACAAGTCAATAGAAATGTTCTCCAAAATATCATTGCACTAGTAACATACATGTGGCATTTTGTTCTTCAAATTGTATTTAAATATGGTAAACATAATACAATTCCCTGGATTGTTGTTGAATATAAAAACCATGGCCTGGGCCGTGGGCCAAAACTTTTTTCGTTCAAATAAAGATTTCCAATCATCTAAAGGATTTTCTGAAAAAGATCCAAAGTGGAATATAATTTCTTAGCAGTTAATAACCATGATATCTCCCTTATTGAATTTTCAACCCTTCTTTATATCTTTCCTTTTTTTTTTAGTTATTACTTACCTAATTCGTTTTACGCTAACAGGTACAGTACTTAGAAAGACAATTCCATCTAGGACAAAAGCGAACTAGTGTCCGTAGCCTGTATAAGGTGGGTGATTTTACTTTGTATTACTGTTTGATTCCCATAACATTATTATTAAGTTCGTTTCATTCCATCTGGCTATTTCTTTGTATCTGACGATAGTATTTCAGTAACTGTTTGCAAAGCCAGATCCCCTCACTCCCCCACCTTATCTTTATGAGCTCTGATAAGGGACACTACACTATTTGCCTTTTTACAATTCCCAACTGTTTCAATTTATCACAGACTTTACTTTACATAAAACATACAGTAGAAAACAACACAACATACACTACAAAGGACAACGGACACAAAACACTTAACTTATTAATGCATTTGTATTTTGAAGTTTTGTTTCTCCTCTGAAAGAAAATCAGGATATCATACCTGAAAATACACCGAAAAATACAGAACACAACATTTATTTATTCCCTCTAACCTGTAAACAAAACATATTAATTCACATCATGTATCATGGGAAAGAAAATGAAAATTAAATCACGTATTCGATGTCCATAGGAAATAAACATAAAAAGGTTCGGTACAAAACCAACAATAAATATCTATTATTACAGAAATATGTCACTCATATCCGTTGCTGGCTGCCTCTGCTCTCGTACTTCACTGTGTGTGTGTGTGTGTGTGTTTATCAGTGTGTGTGTGTGTGTATCAGTGTGTGTGTGTGTATCAGTGTGTGTGTGTGTGTGTGCATCAGTGTATCAGTGTGTGTGTGTATCAGTGTGTGTGTGTATCTGTGTGTGTGTGTATCTGTGTGTGTGTATCTGTGTGTGTGTGTGTGTATCTGTGTGTGTCAGAGAGAGAGAGAGAGAGAGAGAGTGTCAGAGGCAGAGTCAGAGTCAGAGAGTCAGAGTCAGAGAGAGAGAGAGAGAGAGTCAGAGAGAGAGTCAGAGAGAGAGAGAGTCAGAGAGAGAGAGAGTCAGAGAGTCAGAGAGAGAGAGAGAGAGTCAGAGTCAGAGAGTCAGAGAGTCAGAGAGAGAGAGAGAGTGAGAGAGTGAGAGAGTGAGAGAGTGAGAATCAGAGAGAGACCAATTGTTTATGTAACGGGTATTCCCCCCCACCCAATCGCATATAGTATGTGTGTGCGGGGAACCTAATGTTACCTGGTGTGGTGCGTTATACCTGTCAGGCTCACAGGAGGCCTGAGCCTCCGCTAGTGAGAGCCTGGGGTGAATCTCTGGAACGTTCTCGTCGGTCAGCACCTCCACCTATGTAGGATTCTATAGGAATGTAGAATGGGCCTAGCATAGGAACCCACCCAGAAACCACATACACCAGGGTTATGGCTAAAAGGTTTACTGAACGAGCAAATAACACAATAACATCACATCACATCATATTGTATAGCAACACAACACAGAGTATCATACTTTCACAGTGCAACATCATCAGTATGCACAACGATATATATGCCACCCTCTGCCACTAGCTGGCAGCTATAACCTTGCCCCTAACTGGGCTATAACCTCCTTACACAGTATCCCCAAGGTCCTTGTACCCAAAGTCCCAAGAGTCCCACAACCCCACCCACGCTTGGGACAGCGCTGCCCACTAAGATGAAGTGAATAGGTGGTGCACTTGGTGACTCGGATAATACCTGCCCGGTGCTCCTGCTACCGGGTGCGCAGATGACCTTTGCTTGGAATCCAAGATGCCTCCGCCTCAACGGTGGGTGGCTCCCGCATGGAGTGATCCACCTTTATAATGTCTCTTATCTCTGCTAATGCAGAGGATGTTATACCTTCACAGCAATTTCCAGGATAGTCACGGTTCCTGGCTGGACCCTCATTTGTCTAGGTTCTACAGGACCCTGTCCCTAGTCTAAGGGGAGTCCCTGTAGTACCCACAAGCTGAGGTGAGTAGGGCCTAGCTGGGGGCTAAGGGGAGACTTCTGGCCTAGTGCAGGAGGCTACTTTCCTCCCTGCACAAACACACCCTCCCCTCTCTGTGTCCCAGCTCCTAACTGACAATCCCTGTCTTCACACAACATTGTTGCAACTTTGCAGCATGAGAATCTGTCAGCCTTATTGGCTGCCTGGCTGCCTGTGACCAGGGTGAAAGTGCAGTCCCCAGAGGCTGCTGGGAACTGTAGTCCTTGGTGGCTCTCTTTAACATTGGGGCCTCGTGCGCGCTGTGTAATGGCCGCCGCCGCTGCTAACTGCGCATGTGCGAACTGGGGGATGTCCCTGACTTTGGAGCGCCTCTTCTCACGCCTGTACTGGCTGCTATATCGCATCTGAGGCTATACTTCACGCGTGCGAACTTCCGCGTATGCGCAAACGCACACAAGATGGCAGCGCCCTGTAGCTGATGTTGCCGGGAGCCCCCGGTGACGCGATCACCCCTGCAACTGCCCTCACGCTGTCGCAGGTGAGAGCGAGAGAACCAAATGTCTGGGGAGCCAGAGGGGACCTGGCTATATTCTCCCCCTGGTGGAAATACCAACGTCCCCGCTTGGAGGGCATCACAACATAAAGTTACACAATCAAAATGCACTGCATAATAGGTATAACTTAACATACAGTATGTACTCTAACATCACTGATACATGGCATATCACACACAGTAATACCCGAGGCCAGCTGAGTATTAGCTGTTTGCTGAGACCAATTGTGGGGTGCCCCTAACTGATAATGTGGGGGTACCTCACTTTGACTTATGTGAGCCTCTGCCTGGGTAATCTCTTGGAGATCATGCTCTGGGGTAACAGTCACTGGTTCCATACTACTTCCTCTCCCTGGTGGAAGGAATAGCACAGTGTCTCTTGGCCAGACCTTTACCCGGCCATCTGCGGCATGGATGCAGTAGGCCAGGAAATCTTGACCTTTTATGCGGTCCACCACATGGTGAATGGAGTGCTCCTTTTTGTGCTTAAAGGAGGCAATTTTCACTGAATCACTCACAACACAGTCCTTGTCCCTAAGAACTTGGGAGGCTTCCATTGGGAAGCGAGCAAGTAGCAATGTCTCTGTACTCAAAGTCTCTGTTACATCCTGCAGGGGATAAAGGGTTGATACCTTACCACTGCATTGATTCACGGTGGCCAACAGGTCCTCAGGGACGCAGTCAGTTCCCACCTCGGCTGTCTTTGGACCTGTCCCCGGCACTTCTGGGGCAGTCCACTCACTGTCTTGAAACTCGGGAGCGTTGGATCCCAGTCCTGGGACCATTTGGGTTGGAGCGCACGGACTCACACTCCGTTCAGTTATGGTGACACACGGGCCCACCGTCAGGTCATAAGCAGTCTCACCTCAGGCACACGGATGTCCAGCGATGTTCTGCTGCTCAGAATGAGCCTTAGTTGAGGCCTTTTCCACGGCCGCCTCCATCGGAGTCTGTGGGGAGTAAGGAGGTTCCTCACCACTCGGCTGGCTTGCGATGGGTTCCGGTTCATCTGGAACACTGAAAGGTACCATCTGTGCTTCACTGGATATCACGATGGGGCTGACTTTTCTCTTCGCCTGGATGATAGGCGGTAGGTACTGGTCCACTCGCACCACTGGACAGCTATCTTCTAAGGGGGACACCTCCACCAGGATGCGATGCCGAGTGGAGCCAATCATCCTGGTGGCCAGACTTAAGAAGCTACCATGCTCCGCAGTCACCTGGAAGCTCACACCTGACACCCCTGGGGCAGTCAACTCACACTCATCGTTAGGTATTGATCTCCAGCCTAAGACCGATGGTACCATCGTAGTAGGCCGGACTGGCCGTTGTAGGGCACACGGGCCCATATCAGGATCCGCAGCAGATGGGATAAATGTCTCTTTAGCTCCAGCTTCACTTGTGTAGTCCGCCGGCTGGCGCATCACCACAGCTGGTTGTTGGTCGCTGGAATCACTAAGAGAGGATGGGGGTAGAGACACCTTACCCTGTGATTCCGGAATCTGCGGTTCTGAGTGTGGAACCGTGTCTAGAACCGGGGTTAGAGCGCACGGGCCCTCCGAAACCGTCGTGGCTGGGATAGATGGGTCATCAGCATCGACCACCCCAGTAGAGAGGTCAGTAGCCTCTTCCTCTTTGGGTTCTGTAGGCTGTAGGCTGCAGTAGCATGGGCGTCAGGAACTGTGCCCCGCAGCAGGCACACTTGGGTCCCTAGCTCAATTCGCCATCTGGAAAGTCACACTTGGAGCATAGGCCTCTGACGTACCTTCCAATCTCACTGTCTGAACCCCTCCTTGTAGCTGATAGAGCTCAAAATTCATACCACCAGAGAGTATAAGGTCCTTTTGTAAGCACGGGCACAAAAGAAACGTTACACACAGTCCTTCTACTGGCCAAACACCATACAACTGAGGATGTGGTTCACGGCATCCTGTACTTTCCTCCGTGGAGACAGCAGTTACTGGTTGAGGCTCACTGTGCTTGCTCTCCCTGGTGGAATTTAAAGGAGGGACGGCACACTCTTTCAAGGATTGTTTCTGGCTCTGCACTGTCACTCACATTGCGGGGGCGGGGCTCTGGTTTTCCCGCCAGTCCCGGACAGATATTTGCAACACAATTGAGTGCCGGCTGGTAGTCAGGAGCACGTGCTCTCTCCTGCTTTGGCGGGACACACCATTTTATTGGATCACCGTAGACTAAAGGGTAACCCTCAGATGGGCCCCCTGACATAAACAGTGTGGACGGTGCCTCTGACAGGCAAATATCCTCAGTGAAGGTTACCACGAAAAGTATAGTTCTCCACGTGGACGTGGGGTCTTGTTTTTCACCTATAACACATGCGTAGGACCACCCAGGAAGTTTACGCATATGAGCCCGGACCTCCGTGACGGGTATAAGTGCGGGAAGGCCTCCTACGGCCACCACACGGTGGGGGTCATGATTTTGCATAAAGCGCCAGTAAAGGACCTCCCGCCTTGACAGCACAACCATGGTGAAAAATTAAATTGGACAATTTGACACAAAAATAGAATAGGGCACTCCAGGTCTGATATCAGCAGCGCCTCCAAATGTAGTGGGTATTCCCCCCTGCACAAACACACCCTCCCCTCTCTGTGTCCCAGCTCCTAACTGACAATCCCTGTCTTCACACAACATTGTTGCAACTTTGCAGCATGAGAATCTGTCAGCCTTATTGGCTGTCTGGCTGCCTGTGACCAGGGTGAAAGTGCAGTCCCCAGAGGCTGCTGGGAACTGTAGTCCTTGGTGGCTCTCTTTAACATTGGGGCCTCGTGCGCGCTGTGTAATGGCGCCGCCGCTGCTAACTGCGTATGTGCGATCTGGGGGATGTCCCTGACTATGGAACGCCTCTTCTCATTCCCTGTACTGGCTACCATATCGCATCTGAGGCTATACTGCATGCGCGCAAACTTCCGCGTATGCGCAAACACACACAAGATGGCGGCGCCCTGTAGCTGATGTTGCCGGGAGCCCCCGGTGACGCGATCACCCCTGCAACTGCCCTCACGCTGTCGCAGGTGAGAATCAGAGAGAAACGAATGTCTGGGGAGACAGAGAGGACCTGGCTACATTTAAATAAATGTAATTGTTTTAATAGTTTTAATTGTTTGCAAACAATTTGTTGTATCAGTGAGCATATACTGTAATGTAATTTCACATAGTTTTATACTCTTACTAAACATACTTGGGATGTCCAAGATCTTAGAACAGTGATTCCCAATCTGTGCACCGCGCGCCTTGGTGCGCCGTGGCCTGCCTAGAGGGGCGTCGCAATTAACCCTCCCCACCAGTATTGCCAGGTCCGTTTTTTTCTGTCCTGTCCCGGTATGGAGGATGCCGTGGCAGGGCTTAGAATGCCGGCCGGGCCTCAGGGTATTTGCTGCAGTTCAGAGGAAGCCGGGGGCGGGCCTTCCGCTTTATGCAGAGCACACGGTGCGTGGGGGTGTGTATGTGTCTTCCCGCTCCTGGCTCCTCTTTCGGCTGCGTGGTGTCCGTCCCCCCCTTCTGCCCCGGGTCCCAGCCAGGGGTGATAGGAGGTGGTAGTGGGGGTGCCAGCCTGGGGGGTGGGGGTGCTAGCCTGGGGGAGGGTGGGGGTTGTACCTTTGCCTCTCCGCTGACAGGCGGTGGGTGCAGGGGGAGGCAGGGAGCTACAAAATCAGATCTCCTGCCTTTCCTCTCTTCCCTCCCCCCCCCCTCCAGTCACTCACATCCGTTGCTGGCTGCCTCTGCTCTCGTACTCCACTTTGTGTGTGTGTGTGTGTGTGTATCAGTGTCTGTGTGTGTGTGTGTATCAGTGTGTGTATCTGTGTGTGTGTGTGTGTGTGTGTATCAGTGTATCAGTGTGTGTGTGTGTATCAGTGTGTGTATCTGTGTGTGTGTGTGTGTGTATCTGTGTGTGTGTGTATCTGTGTGTGTCAGAGAGAGAGAGTGTCTGAGAGAGAGAGTGAGAGAGTGAGAGAGTCAGAGAGTCAGAGAGAGGGTCAGAGAGAGGGTCAGAAAGAGGGTCAGAGAGAGGGTCAGAGAGAGGGTCAGAGAGTCAGAGAGAGAGAGTCAGAGAGAGAGAGTCAGAGAGAGAGAGTCAGGGAGAGAGTCAGAGAGAGAGAGAGAGAGTCAGAGAGTGAGAGAGTCAGAGAGAGAGAGAGTGAGAGAGTGAGAGAGAGAGTGAGAGAGTCAGAGCGAGAGAGAGAGAGTCAGAGAGAGAGAGTCAGAGAGAGAGTCAGAGAGAGAGAGAGAGTCAGAGAGAGTCAGAGAGAGAGAGAGAGTCAGAGAGAGAGAGAGTCAGAGAGAGAGTCAGAGAGAGAGAGAGAGTCAGAGAGAGAGAGTCAGAGAGAGAGTCAGAGAGAGAGAGAGAGTCAGAGAGAGAGAGTCAGAGAGAGAGAGGTCAGAGAGAGAGAGGTCAGAGAGAGAGAGAGGTCAGAGAGAGAGAGGTCAGAGAGAGAGAGGTCAGAGAGAGTCAGAGAGAGGGAGAGTCAGAGAGTCAGAGAGAGAGAGAGAGTCAGAGAGAGAGAGTCAGAGAGAGAGAGTCAGAGAAAGAGAGTCAGAGAGAGAGAGAGAGTCAGAGAGAGAGAGCGAGTCAGAGAGAGAAACTGGGTTTTCGGCGGTCGCTGTGATAAAAAGCAAATACTGTGCGAAAATCAACGTGGAACAGGAAATGAGGGTGGTTGTATCCAGTTTGATTCCGAGATTTAAAAAGATGTGTAGTGAAAAACAGGCTCATCCGTCTCACTAATTATTTCCATCAATACATTGTTTTTGTGGTTTTTATATTCGCGTTTAATTTTTTTCACTAACCGTAACCGCACCAAGCCACCAACTACGCACTGCAACTGTTAGGTATGTATATACAACTTTGTTTTCACTTTGGGAGCCGTGGAAAAATCCTGATCGCCTTTGGGAGCCTTGAACCGAAAAACTTTGGGAACCACTGTCTTAGAAGCAGGGAAAAAATCAAATATGCTTTACGTTCATTTTATAAATTAAAATAAATAGTTAACTATGCGCAAAAAACATTCCCTCTAATAGAAAGAGACTTCATGAGTGGATATATCACAACATATTAATTACGCCAATTACTTAACTCTTAACGTATCTACCTTACAACCTCTGGTGATACTAAGGTTATATGTTTGTATTGTAACTTTGCAGCATTGTTCCTTGTGGGAGAGAAAAAAGATGCGTATTTCAAAGGCGCCTGAAGGTAAAAGGATATATATCAAACCAGTTGGAAGGCCAGGATTAGGCTCCAGACGGAAGGGTTGTGCTTAAAGAGAAATAAAAACACAATACATAGCGTAATACTGTATGGTAAAAAGACGAACAACATATAATACACACACCATATATGACTAATGACTATCAGCTGATATCAAGAGGTGAACGATTGATTAAAAAACATTTAATAAAACATATACTAAAACAATGGACATATGAAAAATAAAAAATGTATTATTGGAAGGACAAGGGAAATAAAGGACCAGCACACTGCAGCAACAGGTGGACTGCCCACTCACTGGACAGAAGATGTAAACAGGCGGTGGATAATTTCGAGAGTATCCCCTCTCTGCTGCTCACGCAGCCACTGCACCCGGTCAGATCTGTAGGGGGAGAGATGCACACGCAAGCCGGCGTGTGTGCGTGTAGCCTCTGTCGACACTCAGTGGAAGACGTGCAGATAGTATCGGATTCGCCACAGCAGATTCGCTTGAGCTAATACCATGAGCGGCAGCTTGTACCAGCTGATTCGCCACCGGATCCGCTCGGGAAAGTGGAAATAGACCTGATGCCGCAGTAGAAGTCCTAAAAAGCCACCCTACCCGTTTCAAAAGCGTGCTGCTTTCTTCCTCAGGGGTTCTACAATGGTGTCCAATAATGTCCGTTAAATAGGAGTCCAAATTAGTCCAATTTCACCTAGGTATTTTCTGCACATGCGCAGTAGGCGCTCGGGAAAGTCAGTGCTCATTTTATGATATTAGGCACATGCGCAGTGATATATTACATCAATGAATGAATAAGTTGCTACAGTATATAATATCGATCTCAGCTGAAAACATATAACTATTACAAGACAAACTAAAAGGAAGAATAAAAAAAAATATATATATAATATATGTTGTGAAAATAATAATGTGTATAAAACACTTTGTGCTAAATTGAATTACATACACTGAATGTATGAATAAGATTAGGGTCAATTAACAATTTTATATATAGTGGTGAATGTGCTACCTTATAACTAATAAATAAATAAAGACTATGTGTGTAAATGTGTGACATGATGTTAGTAAAGATAACTTTTGGTGAGGTGATATAGCTAATAGTAAATATTAAAAATCAACTCTAACTACTTAGTATATTAAGACCTAAAAACATAAATATATATAGTTTTTAAATGAGGACTATGTGTGTGAATTTTGACATGATGTAAATCAAGACAACCTTTTGGTGCGGTGATATAGCTAGTATTAAAAATCAACTCTAACTACTTAGTGAATTAAGACATAAATGACATAGATATGTGAATAGAATATTATATGATCACAGAATACATTATACAAAAAACATACGGTATTATATATAAAAAAAAGTGTGTTTTTTTTTAATTACACTATACCCAAATATATTTAAAAAAAAATTCAATTCAAACAATTTCAAACTAGAAACTCAAGGAACAACATGGATATACCACAATAGAAATTAGTTAACCAAAAAGGCTTTTAAATCGAAGTCAACGTTGAGGCCCAGTGGGGATAGAGTACGAAGTTCATAGATCCAACACTTGAACTGTTTCTTTTTAATCTAATAAATTGGCCTTTGGGTATGTTTTTAACCCATGATGGGTTATGGTGACTGCGTGCGTGTAAATAATTGTTTGCTTGTACCGGTTTGAAATATGTGCTAGTTTCTATGCAGTTATATTTTGCTGAAATAGTTAAATCTAAATATTCTATTGAAGTAGAACTAGAATTAAACGTAAATAAAAGATTGTAAATGTTATTATTCATGTATGTTTTAAAATCCTCTAACTGTGACAAAGTGCCTGACCAAATAAAAATAATATCATCAATGTAGCGCTGCCACAGGACCAAATTTGCTCCAAAGGGACAGCTGGACCAGATATGATGTTGTTCCCAGCTGCCCATAAATAGATCATATCTGGTCCAGCTGTCCCTTTGGAGCAAATTTGGTTAAAAAGAAACAGTTCAAGTGTTGGAACATTCCATATTCAAGCTGAAAATCTAAAGAAAAAATTTATAGAAAGGAAATATTCCTCTAAAGACTTAGACAATACAATAACTGAAGTTGCAGCAATGGAGAGATCCAATCTTCTGAAATATAAAAATAAAATTACAAATAAATCTGTAAATTTAGCTTTTGTAACTCAATACAACCAAATGGCACCCAATATACGAAGAATTTTCAAAAAAATACTGGCCAATTCTTAAAAAAGATAAAGAACTAGAGGGCATATTGCCATAACATCCCCAGATTGTATTCACTAGAGCACCTAATGCAGGACAAAAGTTGGCTCCAAGTTGTCCATCACTGCAAGGGACTCCACGTAATATTGTCACACATAAAGGATATTTTCCGTGTAATAGGTGCACAGCGTGCAAATATAGCATAAAGAAATCAAATTTTACATCCAGGGAAAGGGGAGTGATGTATAATAGCGCTAATGGGGATTACAAACAATTGACCCTACTCTAAGGGTGAGCCCTATGGTTGCAAGGCAGCCTGGTGGTAACCTGACAGTACAATCAGAATAAACAGCAAATAAACAAAAGAGATACCGGCGCCTAATGAATCCAAAATTAATGGAATCCTGGATATCCAGTAGAAATAGTTCCAGTTCCAAGGAAATCAACAGTCTCTGTATCTTGGGGTATTCAGATATGACTTGATGCAGTGGAAGTAGAACATGCAATGAAAAAAGAAATATTTAGTGCAACACAGTTAAACAATTTATACAGACATAATTGCAACTGGCTGACATAAACAGACAAAACAAACAGACACAACTAGACAAACAACACTTAAGCAAAGCTAATGATAAAAGTTATTTATTAAACTAGATGATAAAAAAGACAAATGGCTAACAGACCGCTCCGGTGGGTTAAAACCTAGATAACACTCACAGGACGGCTGCTGGTAATTCGCATAGTACCAATGGGGGCTGGTGACCGCGTGTGGGGGATCCGCTGGGTGCCTCAGACGCCTTGTATTCCTTCTGCGTCTCTCTACTGCAAAAACCGGAAGTGACGCCGTCCTCGTGGCGGACCGGAAATGACGTTGCTGGATGTGATCTATGTGATCTATGTGATCTATGTCATTTATGTCTTAATTCACTAATTCACTTAATTCACTAAGTAGTTAGAGTTGATCCAATTTATTAGATTAAAAAGAAACAGTTCAAGTGTTGGATCTATGAACTTCGTACTCTATCCCCACTGGGCCTCAACGTTGACTTCGATTTAAAAGCCTTTTTGGTTAACTAATTTCTATTGTGGTATATCCATGTTGTTCCTTGAGTTTCTAGTTTGAAATTGTTTGAATTGAATTTTTTTTAAAATATATTTGGGTATAGTGTAATTAAAAAAAAAACACACTTTTTTTTATATATAATACCGTATGTTTTTTGTATAATGTATTCTGTGATCATATAATATTCTATTCACATATCTATGTCATTTATGTCTTAATTCACTAAGTAGTTAGAGTTGATTTTTAATACTAGCTATATCACCGCACCAAAAGGTTGTCTTGATTTACATCATGTCAAAATTCACACACATAGTCCTCATTTAAAAACTATATATATTTATGTTTTTAGGTCTTAATATACTAAGTAGTTAGAGTTGATTTTTAATATTTACTATTAGCTATATCACCTCACCAAAAGTTATCTTTACTAACATCATGTCACACATTTACACACATAGTCTTTATTTATTTATTAGTTATAAGGTAGCACATTCACCACTATATATAAAATTGTTAATTGACCCTAATCTTATTCACACATTCAGTGTATGTAATTCAATTTAGCACAAAGTGTTTTATACACATTATTATTTTCATAACATATATTATATATATTTTTTTTTATTCTTCCTTTTAGTTTGTCTTGTAATAGTTATATGTTTTCAGCTGAGATCGATATTATATAGCAACTTATTCATTCATTGATGTAATATATCACTGCACATGTGCCTAATATCATAAAATGAGCACTGACTTTCCCGAGCGCCTAATGCGCATGTGCAGAAAATACCAGGTGAAATTGGACTAATTTGGACTCCTATTTAACGGACATTATTGGACACCATTGTAGAACCCCTGAGGAAGAAAGCAGCACGCTTTCGAAACAGGTAGGGTGGCTTTTTAGGACTTCTACTGCGGCATCAGGTCTATTTCCACTTTCCCGAGCGGATCCGGTGGCGAATCAGCTGGTACAAGCTGACGCTCATCGTATTAGCTCAAGCGAATCTGCTGTGGCGAATCCGATACTATCTGCACGTCTTCCACTGAGTGTCGAGAGAGGCTACACGCACACACGCCGGCTTGCGTGTGCATCTCTCCCCCTACAGATCTGACCGGGTGCAGTGGCTGCGTGAGCAGCAGAGAGGGGATACTCTTGAAATTATCCACCGCCTGTTTACATCTTCTGTCCAGTGAGTGGGCAGTCCACCTGTTGCTGCTGTGTGCTGGTCCTTTATTTCCCTTGTCCTTCCAATAATAAATTTTTTATTTTTCATATTTCCATTGTTTTAGTATATGTTTTATTAAATGTTTTTTAATCAATCGTTCACCTCTTGATCTCAGCTGATAGTCATTAGTCATATATGGTGTGTGTATTATATGTTGTTCGTCTTTTTACCATACAGTATTACGCTATGTATTGTGTTTTTATTTCTCTTTAAGCACAACCCTTCCGTCTGGAGCCTAATCCGGGCCTTCCAACTGGTTTGATATATATCCTTTTACCTTCAGGCGCCTTTGAAATACGCATCTTTTTTCTCTCCTACCATCCTGACCAGGGGGTCAGTTTTAGTATTTTAGGCAGCCCCTTATGTGTGGATAACATTCCCATTTGAGGTTTCATATTGTGTTTTTGCCCTATTTATCTAGTCAGCGCTACCTGTTCTGTTTTTGTAATTGTTCCATGTGGTCCGTACTTTCCCCTTGTCTCTCTGTTGGGGGTCATATGCCAGCGCTTTCAGTGGTTATTGGCACGCCCCTCATACAGGGCTGACCGCCCACCTGTGTTTACCTGCTGGGGCTGGGTGAGAGGTATAGATGCTCCTGCTACTCAGACTGTTGCTATTTTGTGCCTGAGCCGGTGTCCATTCGGCGGCTGCCCGTCTACCTGTTCTATCACAGAGATCATCTTCCTGCCTGTGTCCTTGCCGAGCTTATTGCCGTGAGAGCTTTCTCCATTCAAATTGGGACTTTCTGTGCCGAACTGCATGCTACAAAAGCGGTGGTCTCGAGTCTGCCTGCCTCCCACCATCACCCTCACGAGTCTGGACGCAGGAGCAAGGACCAACTCAGATGTCCAGGCTTATGGTTTTTATGCTCAATGCTTTTAACTGCTAATTTTTTGTACGTGTTTACTACTCCCCCACCCCCTTTTGTTACCACTAAATATTTTCAATACTGCACAATGAGGGTTTGGCACTTTTCTTTGTCATATCTTTAGATTGTGATGTCAGAGCCATCCCATTGATCAGCAGCATACTGTCAGTCACAAGGAAAGTTCTTTGTGTTCTTTATTAATTTCACTTTATACATTGTGGTCACTTTCACTAGTAGATTTTCAGTATCCTTATTTAAAAATATTCATTTTATTACACCTCACTTACAAATTGAGCGCCCTTGTTTTTGTCTACTACTTCCTTTACTGTGCCGGAAATTGATGAAAGAACGTTGTGTGAAGGGGATTGGTAAGCTTTTCATGAGGAAGAAAGAACATATAACTACAGTATGTGAAAGCTTAGATGACTGTATTGACAAATGTGCATGGACTGTATCTAAAAGCAACAGTTTCCCAACCCCTATGTATTACAGAAGCTGTAGCTTTGAGTAAAGAAATATAAGGGATATACTGTACAGCTTGAAGATGATCCAGTAGAAGCGACGTTGAAAATAGACTATTTGATCAAATAAATAGTGCGTTAGGGGATGATAGACAAATATGATATCATTCTTGATATACATTTGAAAGCTAATCTACCCACGAAGAACAAGATGCGAGAGGAAGTTGAACACCATGCAGCTCTTTGGAAACTATACACAAAGAAAAGAAGAACCTGTACTAGCTGTTGCAGCAAGTTATTTGTTTTCTGCAAACTTACTTTACAAACTAGAGCACATTGGAGTCAGAATGATGACATTTATAAAAAGATCTTTATTGAATAAAACTCCCCCTGAGATACATGAATTGGTCAGATCATCTGTTTCTCATAATTGTCAGTTCTTCACAGTTTGGGCTGAATAAGTTCTCAAAAAACAAGGTAGAATGAGCAGAAGAAAAAAAGTGTCTGCTGTGGAGGCACCCTGACTTATAGCATCATATGCCACCTATATCCCACCATCATTCGCTGGATAATTGGGATTGTAAACTATATTTGCTGGCATCAATGCTTGATATTTTTTATTTAATTTATTTTTAATTCACGTTACACAATCCTCTGGTAATATATGTTTTAAGTAATTTAATAAAAGTTATTTTTTACACCCAGTGGTGTGCAGTTTAGTGAATTCTCTGAGGGCCACAATCACTTTGTGTCCCTCCTTTTTTCTGATTCACTTTTTCAGTTCACAGTTTGCACCCATTATTTGATTACCCAATTTATTTATTTACTACATTAACACTCAATTAGTATGGTTTTGTGATCACTCCCTCCCCTCCCCTTGTTGTTTCCTGCTGTGGAGGGACCTACACCTAAGAGAAAGTATAATCCATATAATTACAAGGGGTTTATTCTGTATTGCATTATATTGTTTTTTATTGTATTGTTTCAAACGATTAATTATGCCTGACAAAAATATGTATCTATTATTCTCACATTTTAACGATCTTACATTTTGTAAATCTGTATGGATATGAATGGTTTCTTTTTTTTACCTTTTGTCTCTAGTCAGAGAGGGTCCATTAGCTTTTAAGATACCCCATTGAAGATGGGCCTAGTTTGTCTGTATGCTATACTATCACTGTCAGCTCACAATCAACATGTTATTCTTTTTATTGCTGGACAGCCCCAATAAACACAGATCTGGTCTTGGCACACAGGGTATTCCACTGGACGTTTTTTTTATTAGTCCAATCAATGTGGGGATTGTGACGTTGGAGCCGTGGAAGCCCCAAAATTACCTCGGCAGACAGTGTGTGGATCACATCTAGAGAAATCTCCTCCTTGTGGCCGTCCTCCATCACTAGTGTGATCTTGCTGGTTTCCAAGGAGATGAAAGCCGGTTGTAGTGGTCGACCACCGATGGCCTCCAATCCGATAGGAACCACCTTCTGGATAAGCGGGATGGAGTTCTTCTCTGTGAAATTTTGGTCAATGAAGGTGCTCCCTGATCCATAGTCGACAAAGGCCAAGACTGTGGTCTGATAGTTCTTGCCCGTGTGGGAGACTGCAAGCAGTATCCTGGTTGGCAAAGTTTCCTGGGTAATGGGGAAAATAGAGAGTGTTTCCAATGAGATTCCCCTGTACCTCATTGGGAGTAGGCTTTTCCCGACTTGAGTGGGCAAAAGAGCACTTGATGTCCGGAATGGCCACAGTAGTAACAAAGTTCTGTAGAGCAACGGCGCTGCTTTTCCGAGAAGGACAATCTATGACTACCCAGCTGCATGGATTCCGGATCGTCAGAGGCGGGGGAATCTGCAGGAGAAAAATGGAAAGCGGGTGATCTGGTTGGTAGTGGGCGAAGGCGAGAGCATTCAGCTTTCCACTCTTGTAGACGTTGATCTACCCGGATACAGACAGCTATCAGTTCTTCCATGTCCACAGGGTGTTCCTGGGCAGCGAGTTCATCCTTAAGGGGTTCTGAAAGTCCCTGCCAAAAAGCTGCTGACAAGGCCTCATTGTTCCATCCTGTCTCGGCTGCGATGGTGCAAAAGTCTAAGGCGTATCTGGCCACCGGACGATTTCCTTGGGAGATGAGAAACAAAGAAGAGGCAGCAGTTACCTTACGGCCCGGAGTATCGAAGACTCATCTGAATTCTTTGGTGAAACGTGCGAGATCCTATATAAGGTCAAACCTCTGTCCCAGATGGGGGAAGCCCAAGCCAGATCATCGCCTGTGAGCAGAGACACAATATACGCCACCTTGGATCTTGCAGAAGGAAAACAAGAAGGCGTTATTTCAAACTGGATGAAACATTGGTTGAGAAACCCTCTGCATCCATGGGGGTCGCCCGAATAGCGATTCAGGTGGGTAGTCGAGGCACAGAGGAGAAGGGGTTAACCACCGGGGATGAGGGAGGACCGGTGGGCATGGAAGGAGTGGGCTGTTGCACCTGAACCGTGAGAGCCAGGAGATTCTGCTGCAATAAGTCCATTCGTCGGTCACTATATTCAATATATTTTTCTAGTTTGGAAAAGATACTGACGTGTCCCACCTCAGTGGGGTCCATGTTTGTGGTGCTGAGCATACTGTAACACTGTGCTCACCACAAACAAGGCGGACCCCGGGACTGAGGTTGGAGTTGGTAGAAATGCCACCCACAGCCACGGGGGCACGTCTGGAGAGTGGGTTGGTCAAGGTAGCTGGGTCGGGGTTGGAGAGGTCAGAGTTGTCGTAATACTTGCCAAGGTCAGAGTAGGAGAGGTCCGGATCGTAGAAGGTACTATTAGCCAAGGTCGGAATTGGAGATAGTAGAATAGTTGTTGTCCGAGTGCCGAGGTCAGGGTTTGAGAGATGCGGAGGGTCAGAGGTAAGCCAGGGTCAGTAAGCCAGAGGTGCAGAGTCCAAGGATAAAGCCAGGTAGGTACACGAAGCAAGATACAGCAAGTCAAGACGAGACTGCGAAGGAAAATGAGAGGTGAAATACAACGATACATGGATCTATGCTCAACCAAAGTGCCAGTGGCACTGCTGAGCATATATAGGACTGAGTAGCCAATGAGACAGGGAGGTGGAGTGAAGGCGCGGCCTCAGCGGAAGCCATGATTGGTAGAGCGGTGCAGGAGACAGGTGGGAGTGTGTAATGTGATCAGTGTTGCCAGGGAGCTTGGGCGCGCTGCACAGGCGGCACACGCGTGCATCACACCTTCAACGCGTGACGCAATCCGGAGGCGGGACCTACCCCCCAGTATCTGGTGACGTCATCTGTGCGCGCATGTGTGCTGTGCGGCCTGCGAATGTTTACCTGGAGGTAGTCCCGCGAGTGAACGGAGTTATGGCGGGAGCGCACCGTAGGCGGCGTGATTCCTGAATCCTCACAGAAAGTAAATGGCATAAGTCTGCAACAAAACCTTGTTCCAGTCTAGTCCTTAGTTCCAGGCACACAACAGGGAGTTCAGGCTCTCCCCTCAGCCAAGTTCTCTGCAACCTGTTTCCTCGCAGGTTGAGAGGCAGAATAACATCCTGGAAGAAATCTGCTGTCTTCCTTTTAAACCTCCCATTTCCAATCAGCTAGCAAACCTGCCAGCTAGGGTGTGGTTCATTTGGTCTGCTAAAGTGAGAGAGGTTTTTTAACCTCTTGTATACTCCCTCACAGGGTGCTTAAAGACAATGACATGACCCAAATTATTAAGGAACCAACCAGGAGAGGGGCAAGGATTTGGTAATATCAAACAATGTAGAAGCAATAACAAATATTCAAGTCCGGGACCATTTGGGTAACAGTGAAAAAATAATCAGAAAACAGATTCCCTGTGTTCAACAAATACCTTAAACTTTAGAAAGGCAGATTTTAATAAACTGAGGACTAATCTACCAGGAATACAGTGGGATTACGTTTTTGCAGAGAAAAATGTAGAAGATAAATGGAAAGTCTTTAAAAACATTGTTAGAAAAGCCACTTATCAGTGTACTGTATACTCTTGGGTAATAAGTATATAATAAATAAGTCAAAACCACTTTGGCTAAATAAACTGGTAGGGGAGGGAATGGAAAAGAAGAGGCAGGCGAGTCAGAAGGGACGGAGACATTGTATCAGAATTATAAGGAATGTAACAAAAATTGCAAAAGGGCAAAAAAATTAGCAAAAATGGATAATTAAAAAAGAATTGTAATAGAAAGGAAGATCAACCCTAAAAAGTTCTTTACGTACCTTAATAAAAATAAATCAGAAAATAAAATATAGGGCCCTTTCAGTGTGAGGTGGGCAGGCAGATTATTGGAGATAAGGAAAAAGCAGAGGTATTAATCAAATTCTTTGCCTCTGTGTTTACAAGGCAAGATTTAATTTCAATAGTAGTGCCGCAGGAGGAAGCCACAACCTCTATATTAATGAACAATTGGTTAACTGAGGAAGACGTTCATAGGTGGCTTGATAAAATTAAAGTAAATAAAGCACCAGGCCCGATGGCATACATCCAAGAGTTCTTAAGGAGTTAACTTCAGCAATTGCCAAACCATTACATTTAATATTCAAGGACTCCATTTCCACAGGCTCATTACCACAAGATTGGTATAAAGCAAATGTGGTGCCTATATTTAAAAAGGGAGCTAGATCATAACCGGGGATTTACAGACCTGTAAGCCTGACTTCAATAGTGGGGAACTTGAAGGTTTAATACGGGATTAAATTCAGGAATACCTAATAGAAAACAAAACTATTAGTAATAGTCAGCATGGATTTATGAAGGATAGATCATGCCAAACTAACCTTATTTGTTTCTTTGTTGATCCTTGGGACCATGAACAGTCTTTTGGAGTCAGATCTCAGATGATAAGTGCTGCATGTGGTAGGGGTGTGGAGCTTGTTCAGATAGATGGGTAGCTTGCCCAGAAAGTATTTGAAGGCAAGACAGGAAAGGTGAAGTTTGCGCCTAGACTCAAGTGATGACCAATCTAATTCTTTCAGCATTTTGCAGTGATGTGTGGTTGTAGTTGCATTAGAGAACAAAACGGTATATTGAATTGTAGAGAGTGTCAAGTTTACTAAGGTGGGTTTGGGGTGCTGAGCCGTATAGTATGTATCCATAATTGATCATTAGCAATAGCATCTGCTGTGCGATACGCTTTCTGAATTGCAGACTTAGGGCCTCATGCAGTAAGCACCGATAAGCTGTTTATCGCCATTTTTTCGGCAAATTTGCCTTCCCGATTCAGTAAGCGCCGATAAGTGGGAATTATCGGCAATTATTGTTGCCGATAAAAACTTATCGGCAGCCGGGTGCCGATAAGCCACTTATCGGCAGCCGGGTGCCGATAAGCCACTTATCGGCACTTTTTGAACTCGGCTGAATTCAAGTAGCCCCGATCAGCTTTTCGCTGCTGATCGGCACTCCAGAATGGAGAGTTTTTCGGCAATCCAGCCCGCCAACTAAAGTTGGCAAGTTGGTGGAGGAGAAGCATCGGCAAGGGCGACACTTAGAAAAAATCAGCCCTTTTTCCTGTCTGTGATTGATGCCGGGGGTCTCCGGAGCTGATACCAGCTCCGGAGACCCCCTGCACATGTACACTATCAGTAAAAGTTGTTTATAAATACTTTATATTTTGCCGATGTTTGCGCTGAGAGAGCGGCTGGTCTCTCTCTGCTGCAAACACCTATCGCCAGAAAAGGCCTATCGGCAGGTTATCGGGAGCCAGGCTGTTTCGGCACAGGCTCATCGGCAGTTTTGCTTTCGCAGTGATCCGGCAGGGATCGGCATGGAATCGGCCCTTACTGAATACTGCAAGGGCAAATCGCCAAAATAAGGCCTATCGGCAACCCTTGGCGATTGCACTTTTTCGGCGCTTACTGCATAGAGCCCTTAGAGAGGATTTGTTCCTGTAAAGTACACCTAGTTTGGCATAGGTTTTTGATGTCAGGGTATCAATGTGCATCCCGAATGTTAAGTGGGAGTCAAACCATATACCCAGGTATTTAAAACTAGTAAAAACAGAAAGTGAATCCCTGCGCTTCTCCCAAAGGGATAGCAATCAATGGGGAATATAAATAAATGTATGGTGTAAATACCTATAAGAAAAAAGGAGATCTGTACTGGTATATACCAGTTTTTAATTGCACTAGGTTATATAAGCATATGCTTTGATATTTTAACCCCATCTGGGCTTATTTCACATAACACTAGTATGCATTTAGCGTAGGGACCTGCTAAAGAGACTTACCTTGACGTGGTTAGCAGGCTTGGCATTATTTGATCAAAGGATGTATACCAAAAGTCTCCTTTTTTCTTATAGGTATTTACACCATACATTTATTTATATTCCCCATTGATTGCTATCCCTTTGGGAGAAGCGCAGGGATTCACTTTCTGTTTTGCACTTTTGTATGGCCAGTTTCTTCACTAGCTGCATGCTCTTTACATCTAAAAGCGCAGTGATTATATATTTGTTTTACATTTAAAACTAGTAACAGGAGTTAGGGTGGTGTTAGCTTTGGTTCTGATCTGGAGCTCAGTCACTGGAAGCTTTAAAAACGTAGTCTTGGTCCCAAATATCATTGTTACAGTCTTGTCAGTGTTTAAAAACAGTTTGTTTTTGGAACTCCAGTTTTCGAGTCTCAAAAACTCAGACTGAAGTATGTGTTCAAGGTCGGAGAGGCTATGGCTGTGTATATGGGATTGTGTCATCTGCATACATGTGTATTGAAGCTTCCTTACAAGCTGTGGGAAGATCATTGATGAACACTGAGAAGAGTAGGGGGCCCAGAACAGAGCCTTGCGGGACACCACAGGTGATATCAAGGGGGTTAGAGTTAGAGCCAGAGATAGACACATGTTGGGATCTACCTGATAGGTAGGACTGAAACCAGTTTAAAGCATGCTTCCCTATTCCAGAGCCCTGGAGTTTGTTAAGCAGGATAGCATGGTCAACAGAATCAAAAGCCTTTGCAAAATTTAGGAATATTGCACCAGTGAGTTGTCCCCGTTCCATTCCACACTGGATTTAATTGCAAACTTTTAGCAGGGTAGTTACGGTGGAGTGTTTGGGGCGAAAGCCAGATTGGAATTGGCTAGGGAAATTTGTCTTGGTATAGTAATCGCTTAATTGGGAGTGAACACATTTTTCCATGACTTTGAATAGTATTGGGAGAAGATAGATTGGCCTGTAGTTTGAGACAGTGTTTTTGTCCCCACAATATTATATGAGCATGATGTACCCACTGTACCAATGAATGGGTGAAGGGTGGGGGTAGCTGCCTGGGGAGGGTGGTTGGGCCTCCTGGGTGGGTAGTGGCACAGGGTTGGTTAAACCCTTAATTACTATAGCGGTTACTAACCGCTAAGGTGATTAATGTGTTAGGGAACATTAGATTGTTTTTTTTTATGAACGTTGTGGCAACGGAGGACATGGACGGTGATGAGGATGAGGACAGCCTTCATCATGGCAGCATGGCAGGGGTGAATGCAAGATTTATTTACTTTATTTATGCTGCTTAATGTTGTATTTTAAATGGAGAGATGCACTATTATCCATATGTGGATAATAGTTATTTTGGCCATTATTGGACTGTATTGGTTAGGGGGAGGGCGGTGTATTTATTTGTGATGTAACTACCACCCAGGATGCCCGGGCACATCGTAGGGACCCCAGCTTGGGGGAGGGGGTGAGCCCAAAGGGTCAGGAACCTCTCGACTTGTGACAAACCTTCCAAGCGGTTACAGAGGCCCCGCTCTCTTTACCACAGTAATTAAACTGATTGCCATGAGGGTAAGCGGGGCCTCTGTAAGAGCAGCACTCCTGCATCAACGTCGCAGCTTCAGGTGATGCTGCAACATCATGGAGTGAGGACTGGTAGGTAAGTTAAATACCCATGGGCACCTTACCCTATAGGTACAGCACTGGGTTGGAGGAGAGAAGATTTTACCAGCAACAAAGGAACAGTAGGGGCAGTTAAAATGTGGAATTCATTACCCATAGAGACTGTGATTGCAGGGATGGAAAAGTATACAGGGATATACCAAATAAGAAACAAAGGAAAGATGTTGATCCAGGGCGAAATCCAATTGCCATTATTGGAGTCGGGAGGTATTTATTTTTTCCCCTTATGAGACAATATTTCACTGGGGTTTTTTGTTTGTCGTCCTATTGATCAATATGCTGTAAGTACAAATGTAATATACATATCTGTCATTTAACATAGGTTGATCTTGATGGACACGTCTTTTTTCAACATCGTCTACTATATCCTGTAACTGCAGTATGCAACTACTGTATGTTACCAGCCCAATATGTACTTATTTGCATTTAATTACCCAGAATCCTAGTCTGCAGCTTAATCACTGTATAATGTGCTAATGGGGTTAATGAAGCAGGTTTGTTGACTTGTGGAAGCCACACTCAATTATGAGTATTCTCTCTTCTGTACCAAATTAGATAACATTTTAAAGCGTTAAATAAAAAAAATGAGGACTTGCTATAGTATAGTGCCAGATGGTTCAAGGTTCCTAGAGAAGAACAGTTACATTTCAGTACATGGTTAAATTGTTGAATCCTTATAGATTCACAGATAAATAGCAAGCACACATTATGCATCCACATATCCTTTGAGAGCTTTGAGTTTACATTTTCCCAAGGCCCAAAAGTAGCTGTACGTGTCCAAGTCTCTCACTTAGCATATAGACAAATGAGTTTAAGTTGTGCCAAGTTATTTTTAAACCTTGCAAAGCAAATAAAGCTCCATATTTTCTCTTGCAAAGGCTGAATGAACTGACACATTTAATCCTGGCCAGAACTTTCACATTAAAATGATAAATTTTTTTAAAATGCAAATATTCTGCATAAAACACCCGCAGATACAGAGTTTGGCAAAGCCTGTGAGAACAAACCACTTCTTATACAGAGGCAAGGTTTCATCTGCATTTAGTGTGACACAGATGCTGCTTGGATAGATGCCCATGATATATCTTGAGTTTGTGTTTTTGTTAAGCATTTGTAATGCTTTCAATTAGTAAAGTTATTTTTGGGAAGTAGAATTTTTTTCTAGGAAGTATTCTCTACACTAAGAGGCCTAAAAAGTTATCATTGCAAAAGGCTATATTTTTGCACAAAATTGGCTCACAGAAAACTCAATATCAATTGAGCTTCTGTGTGCCTACAGTACATAGCAACATTTCACAATCTGCGCCAGTAGCAGCAAAAATTATTATTATCTTTTTTTTTGCCCACAGAAATGGACTTTGGACGGCACTTGATGTACAAAAAGGACTTGTTTATGTGCGCCAAAAAAAGAAGTGCGTTAAAATAGTCCCTTAAATTCAACTTGACCCGAATAAGATTGTGTCACATCCAATTAACTTGCGACTGTATGTATCAACCCAAAAAAGTTTGACACGGCAGGGATATTTTATTATATAGCTTAACAAAATGGATTATTTTCACAGTGTGGCTATTATAAATATTATTACACTAATAATTGATTATTACTAACACTAATTATACATTTAAAGCCCCCACATAGTTTTAACTTAGATATTTAACATGATGGGATGCGTCAAAAATCAGTACAAACATCAAGTTAATAGGGTGAATTGACAAAAATCTCACAGCAGCAAAACCAGTGCAAAAACTAGAGCCATTTTCGTCAAATAAAAGGAATCCCATTGAAAGCAATGGGAGTATCTCCTTTGATAAAACTGGTGCAATTCTTTTGAAGAGATTTTTCACCAGTTTTGCAGCTATGAAACTTTAGTAAATAACCCTTTATGTGTCATCTGTAAGGATCTGTGATTCGCGCCGCCCTCAGCGCGCTCCCCGCTTACCCCTATCCACCAAGCGGAGTGCTCCGCTTCCACCGCCTCCTGCAGCACGTCATGTGCGCCAGCCACTACCAGCTACGGTACTACGGGGGCGTGCGCACATCCCGCGAGGTAAATACTGACTCTTCTGGTCCCGCCTCCAGGTTGCGGTGTCACCAGCGGGCAGCGCACGCAAGCACCGCATCACCTGTCCTCGTCAGGGATCCTTCCCACACCTGTCTCCTGCATCTGAACAGTCTACCACAGTCAGCCTTACTGACGTGTCTCCTCACAGCCTACAGTTCTCATTGGTCTTTCCTCCCTATATATGCTCAGCCTGCCCCCTGGCAAATTGGCTGAGCATAAACTTTTGTTGTTTCGAAGTGTTCACTGCTACCCTTGACTCCACAGTCTTGTCTTGAATCTTGGTTCCTAGCTACTCTTCTCCTTACACAGGCTATCTCTTGGACTCCGCTCATCTATACTCCTGACACCAGCTACCAACGACGATCCGCACCTCTCCAACCCAGACCTCGGCAAGTATCTTGACTATCCGCACCTCTCCAACCCAGACCCGGCTACCTCGACCAATCTACACTCCAGACTGTGGTGGCGTTATATATCTATCTGCAACTCGGCCCCGCGGTCACACTTTGTTTGTGGTGAGCACTCCGTTACATCATCTGAATGAAGTCTTCATATATACAACATATTTTATAAAGTTTTGTGTACTTTTTATCACTGAAAATGTTGACCCACAATTTAAAAAAATATATAATCTTAGTAGAGCCCCTATATTTATGAGCTGTCATTCAAGATCCCTTATATTTTGAGCTTTCCATTTATAATATTTGTTTGGTCTTCTATGGGTTTGATTCAAATGCTTTTCCATGAAACTCACACTTTGGGACATTTATAATAATGTGTTTTTCTTGTATAGCGCTGACAGGGTATGCCGCGCTGTAGATAGAAGTTTTGTAGACATGCGTCCCAGCACCATAGAGCTTATAATCCCATGTTGGGTGCCTGAGGCACAAGGACACTTGCCCAAAGTCACAAGGCGATTACCCAGGGATTTGAATCGGGCTCCTGTGCTTTAAACGAAGTGCTTTTGTCTGTGACGCGAACACTGTCTTAAGGCAATCTGTTCGCTCAGCGTACGGACACGTCCGCACAGTCTGTGGCACCATGGCCTTAGCCTAAGGGAGGCGTGAGTAAATGCAAAGGGGATCCTCACCACATACAAAGGATACCGAAGTCTTTGTGAAGAGACAGGCCTGCTACAGTAACATACACTTTCATATGAGCTCCAACATTGTGCCAGCACTCACACTTGGGCCCCTTTTAGCATTTGGGAGAGACACGATACACAACCATGCTGCGAATTATGTGATATGTATTGTGCCTATATGTTGATGATTCTCCCATTTGCAGATCATATACATTTATAGATATCTGTGTTTGTAGCTGTTTTCTATAAAAACGTTCTGGTTATTCAAGGCCCGGTGTCGTGTCCTGTTGTCTGTCTTTCAGGCCACGTGATCAGCTTGTAGAACAGCACTGATCATAATGGGGAGTAAGACTTGGCCCTCCACCTTAGCATATAGCAGTCAGTCTAAGAGAAATAATGAGGGGTTACACTTACAGTATGGACCGGTACATCATAAGGGCCTCTGGCATTCCAGCCCCCCCCCCCCTCCAAGTTTAACAAAAGAAAGTTACTTGGTTGCTTCTGATAGAGCCTTCAATGTGCTACAGAGCAACTTTGTCAATGCTAAAGGGTAACTTTTTTTTATGATAACCTTGTTCAGAGTGTGATCTGCATTTACAGTATGTGTGGGAATGCATTATTAGCAAGGAACTAATTTGTTATTTGTTTCTATCTAATTTTCTTTGTTCTCGTTTTTTTATTTCCTTGCCAGTGAAAAGAATACAACATTACAAAACTGATTGTGTGAATAATGAGACATGAGTATCTTGTATAATTATATGTAGGCTGCGCTTATAGTGCTGGCGTTGCGTCAAAACAAATGCATTGCCGCCGTCGCGTGCGCTTATAGTAAGCACGACACGACAGCTTGGTCGCGATCGCTGGAAGTCGTCTCAATTTGATTTTTCCAGCAACCACAGCCTGACGTCACCGTCGCCGGCACTAGAAGCGTAGACTAACAGTGAATGTTGACATCCACCCTACAGTCATCCCAGTAGTTATTACAATGTAGTGCACTGCAGACATTGTAAGTATCAAACAGCAATAATTGATTGCCACTGGCAGTGACTGATTTGATTGCTATGATTTAGAGTTCGGCTAGTTTGGCAGTATTTTCTGTGTTTCCTTGTGAGAATTATATATACCTATGGTCATACTATTATTGTTTCTTCCCTTGTTTCAGCTGCCAACAATGCATTTGTGGACAATATGTGCAGAAAACAGGAAACGGGCGATAACTGGCCATGTGCATTGTCACACTTCTGTTACTTTCCAATACCTCTCTTTTCTCATGCTGCCTTCTTACATTGTAATTTTTATGTTAACATGTTAAATTATTTGTTTAACAACTCCTGGCCATAATACTCCAATAGAAGTTGCTGATACTGCTCACTGGCACAAAGGGAGTGCAAAGCACCATGAGTTATTGACAAATTAAACTGCTGCTCTCAGTGTTAATTACAAAATAATAACAGTGACAATAATGCTGGAGCTTATTTTTCTAGCTTTCAGAAAAATAAATGTTTATGCCATCATCAGCTACACTAACTATAAATAGGTCTATTTAATAAGGACACTGTAGACACTTGCCCAGCAGAGGGAGTGCTTGACATGCCCATGCCTCGAGCCGGTCCTCTGCCCCAAGTTCCAAAAAACGCCACACAACTTCTGGGGAGGTTAAACGAGTCCCAGCTTTATTAAGAACAAATCAACAAACAGTATTAAACACAATTAACAGAACCTAGCAACACAGCTAAATTGCTCCATCATTACATGACAAGAGCCTGAGAGACCCTCATTGCCACAAGCCACCCAAGCCACATGGCACATAAATACGGAAGGACACCATCATTCTGGCCACCCAAGTTGGGAATGACACCAACTTTCTCAACGTTCTCAATTAAAGGAGACAATACTGACCGAATGAAACCCCTATGCCACTCCACACCCACCGTACAATCCCCTTTAAGCTGCGACAAGTACTATAAGCAATGCCCAAGTCACCAACATCTTCACCCAACCAAATGACAAATCCAAGGAGGGCGGGCAGGAACTAGATGGAGGTAGGATCCCTTCCCCCCCTCCTTATGTAACCTTCAGACACCCCACCCCCTATCTTGACCTTACAGTCTCCCAGGGGAGGGGTCCTTCTGCCCTTAAGTCATGCTTCCCCTACTTGTCCAGGGCTCTTTTTAATTTTGCTAAACAAAATACAATTGAAGGACTGTTTTATTTTTTGTGCAATCATTTTTTTATCACAAGCGTTTGCATAAGTTTTGCTTTGAAACGCTTAGCTCACAATGTCCACAGTGTCATTATCCCTATAAAAGTATATAACACTGTGGTTGATGTTTGATGGTACTAGTGGGTTCGGAGTACAATTACTTAAAAAAACAAAACTATAGTACCACTTTCTTTTTTTAATGAAAAGGGGATTTAAATTTAAAAAACCTAAATACCTTTATGTTTTGAGAGTATAAATATTCTAGAAAACCTACTAAAATCGTGTCTGCAGACCACTTACCCAAATGGTTCAAATTTCTTGAAATATGGTCACAATTACTATTTTTAAGGTATTTGAACCACTTATGATACACAAATCCTAGATGTTTTTCAATTTTAAATACATTCATGTATTAGTATGTGTAAATCCTATCATGCATTCTGGGGGTGATGACTTAAACTTACTGTAGCTTAGTAGTGTAATACACACAAATATACATACCATATTGATGTCAACTCTAAATACTAATTTAACTGTTATTTACGGAAAGGTAGATGCTATTTACCCGGTGAGACAGATATATAAGGCACTTGTTCAGCTTTATTTAACTGGTAGTAGAATAAATAAAATACTTTGTTCAGTCTAACCCTTATCCTAACATGCCAGCATAACCCTAATATGCAAGTTTTACTCTTACCCTAAAATGCCTGCCTAACCCTTACCCTAAAATGCCAGCCTATTCCTTACCCTAATCTACCAGCCTAGCCTTTGTCCTAATATGCCAGACTAGCCCTTGTCCTGATATGCCAGACTAGCCCTTGTCTCGATATGCCAGACTAGCCCTTGTCCCGATATGCCAGACTAGCCCTTGTCCCGATATGACAGCCTAGCCCTTGTCCTGATATGTCAGCCTAGCCCTTGTCCCGATATGCCATCCTAGCCCTTGTCCCGATATGCCAGCCTAGCCCTTGTCCTGATATGCCATCCTAGCCCTTGTCCCGATATGCCAGACTAGCCCATTTCCTGATATGCCAGCCTAACCCTTGTCCTGATATGCCAGTTTAGCCCTTGACCCGATATGCCAGACTAGCCAATTTCCTGATATGCCAGCCTAGCCCTTGTTCTAATATGCCAGTCTAGCCCTTGTTCTAATATGCCAGTCTAGCCCTTGTCTTAATATGCCAGCCTAGCTTTTGTCCCGATATGCCAGCCTAGCGCTTTTCCCGATATGCCAGCCTAACTTTTGTCCCGATATGCCAGCCTAGCCCTTGTCCTAATATACCAGCCTAACCCTCACTTCAACATGCCAGCCTAACCCTCACCTTAACTAGAACCATAATAGGCCTATGATTGGTCAGAAATTAATTTCCTCTAGATAAAGGAGGGGGTTATAAAGCAGGATGTGGGTAATTAGTCACTTCATAACACAAATAGTAAAATGTCACCTTCTGGTAGAAATTCAGTTAAGCAGCTATTGTTCAATATTTGGCAATTCTTCTCTATGTCCAAAGGTCCAATTAAGGATTATATATATATATTGTGATAAACGGCTCCTTAAGGCTGCGGCCCTGCTGGGGCTGACCGCACTGAGCGTGCGGTGCTTGCCGCTTTTAGTTACATAAATGTATATGGGCAAGTCCCAACTCACGCGGTGCGCGCACGCTTGTGCACAGGCACGCACACTCACACACACTTTTACTTTCCAGCGCACTCAACTTGCCCGCAACGCCCCCCCCCCCCACCCCGCGCGCGGTCAGCGCCAGCAGGGCGGCAGCCTGATGTGGCTCTGCCGTCTGTCTGGGCTTTTTATGACATGGTCTAAAGCTGCCTAATAGCCTGGAACTATGTAACTATATATATAATGTGTAGAATAAATTAGTTACTCATTACAGTGTTACTGTTGAATCTAGAATGTTTACTATGTTTGCAGAATAATCCATTTTGAGTTTAATTGATGGATGGAATGAGTTCAGGGACTCGTGGAATTGTTTCCCAGTGGCAGGGATAGTCCGTCAAGCTCTCCAACAAAATAATCCATCGTTGCTTAAACGGGCCCCTAAAGAAATGGTAGCCTTGTTGATGAAAGAAATGAACAAGTTCGAACTCGATAACTGTCTACTGTATAGGGTAGTGCCGTACCACAACCACCCGGATAGACGACAGTTATTCCTACCTAAGATCCTACAACCAATGGTCCTTCGAGCGTTACATGATGATCACGGTCATCTGGGTATCGATAAAACCTTTGGGCTACTTCGTGATCGATTCTTTTGGCCCAAAATGAGGGAGTCTGTGGAACTACACTGTAGGCGGTATACACGCTGTATACAACGAAAAACTCTACCCACCCGGGCGGCGCCCATGGCTCATTTGAAAAGCTCGGGATCCATGGATCTGGTGTGTATGGACTTTCTTTGTATTGAACCTGACACTCGAGGCATCGGAAATGTACTGGTGATCACAGATCACTACACCAGATATGCCCAAGCCTTCCCTACTAAAGACCAACGGGCGGTGACTGTAGCTAAAGTCTTATGGGAGAAGTATTTAATTCATTATGGACTGCCAAATCGATTGCATTCAGATCAAGGCCGGGACTTTGAAAGTAATCTTATACGAGAACTGCTTAAGTTGCTGAGTATCACCAAGCCCCGGACGACACCTTACCACCCAGAAGGGGACGCTATGCCTAAACGGTTCAACCGAACGCTGCTCAACATGCTTGGTACCCTAAAGGGCTCACAGAAGACTGAATGGAGTAAGCATGTAGAGTCCTTGGTACATGCTTATAATTGCACCCCGCCATGAGTCCACTGAATATACGCCTTACTTTCTGATGTTTGGACGAGAGGCTCGGCTACCAGTGGATGTACGTCTGCGGATATCTACCGATGGGGTATCCAATAGGACGCATTTCAAGTATGTGCAAAGGCTACAAGACAGTTTGCAGCAGGCATATAAGTTGGCAGAGAAAGCTTTGGCTCAATTAAATGCGAGTAATAAGAGACGCTACGATCATAAAGTGCGCCATAAGGAAATTCGTCCGGGGGATGCTGTCCTTCTTCGCAATCTGGGCGTTCCCGGGAAGCATAAACTGGCCGACCGTTGGAGAGATGGAGTATATGAGGTGGAGTCACAGATGCCTGGCCTCCCGGTGTACCGTATCAAAGACTCAGAAGGCCGGGTAAAGGTATGGCATAGAAATCATCTACTTCCTATACCTCAAGTAGGAGATGAAGAGCCGGAAATAGCAGCTGCTTCCCTAAATGGGGAGCCAAACTTAACAGAGGTTGGTTCAGAGACTGTAAATAGTACCAACCCTGAGGACTCTATGGAGGGAACCTCTCAAAGGGGCCTTCCGACAGCAGGGGCATCTCCCGAGGGAGCTACAGGTAAAGGGACTCATGGTCAAAAGTCAGATAAGGTGACTCCAGTGAGTCAGCCCTTAGATCCACAGAGCCCATGCTTTGTTCCTCAAAGAGACTGTGTTGAACCACCGAGCCCCTCAAGGGAAGAGATTGAGTTACAAAGTGAGGTTAGTTACTCTCCAGAGGGAGTGACTGAAGAATAGCTCCGCAGAAGTCAAAGAGTTGGTCAACCTCCCATGAGAATGACATGATCAATTCGGGGCACCCCATTATGAGGCTCAGCAGTGGGCTCGCAGTAGAGTAAGATCTGTGATTGTAATGTTCAATGAAATATATAATCTCATGTAGAGTATACAAGTGATAAGTTGTACTAATATATATGCATTTTTATTGTGTAAATAGGAGTGACATTGGTATATGTTCCCAAGCAGGGACGTTGGATTCCACCTGGGGGAGGATGTAGCCAGGTCCTCCGGTACCACCCCTTCTTACCTTGGTGCTAGTGGGAGCTGCCGCGGTAGCCACGGCGCCGGGGACTCCCGGAGTTATTGACTATTAACATAACACATGTTATGCGCGATTCGTGCATGCGGAGTAGCGCGATAGTTGCGGCGGCCCCTACAGATAGAGTTGCGCATGCGCAATGATACAGGAGAGGCGGCAATTTTAGATAGGAGCATCCCCAGCGGCGACCATTACCAGGGAAGGCTATGTGTGGGACTACAAGTCCCATGAGCCTCAGGGAGTTGGGATACCAGGTGGTCACAGCAGCCAATGGGGTTGTCAAAACTCTCCTCTCTGATTCTGAAACATTCCGCGCGCTGGAGAAAACAGGCAGTTGGTGTCAGTTGGTTTTGGGAGGCAAGGGGAGAGGAGGTGCGTAGTGCAGGGGGTCAGTGACCCACTGCATAAACCAGAATATTCCCCTAGGCCCCCGCGCAGGCCCTGAGTCACCACCAGCTTGTGGAACTGAAGGGAACAGCCCTAGATAGGAACTTTACCATTACTGATAGTAGCAGTCAGGGACACAGCATCTTCCTGAGTCAAGCCTCATGAGAGACCTCCCTGATAGTGAGGAACTACTCGTGAGAGACGACGCTGGATCTGCGGATCCTTTTCGAAGTATCAGCGACCGGGTGCTGGAGCGCCCGGCAGGTATTATTATAAAGTGCACCAACACCGGTACCTACAGGCGCTGATCCTGCCTTGGGGGGTGGGTTTCTTGGGGACACTAAAGGTTAAGTGACCAAGGGACTGGTCCAGTACATTGGACATGGTCTGGGGTGCACACGGTGGTGGGGAAGGGACACTTGCACAGTGGGTGCACTCTGAACTACTGGTATACAGCTATATCATTCTTATACTGTATGTGTATATGTCATTCAAGCTTATAACTGCCATATAAGTGTGTATGTTCGCTAATGTTATTTCATTCATATATGTTATTACGCCCAACGTATATATATATATATATATAGTAAACTGTTACATATACTTGTGGTTTGTTATTATTGTTCTTGTTCAGGGGAATCTCACATCTAGGGGATCCTGGGCAAGTGGAGGCGTTGCCATTTACTATTGTTGCCCCAGGCTCCCAGTTAGCGGAGGCTCAGATCTCGGTGAGCCAGCAGGTATATACAGCATCAGTAGCCTGTCTAGTCAGCAGGAAAGAGGGTTATATATATATATATATATATATATATATATATATATATATATATATATAGGCTCTGTATATGTTAGTAGGAGGTTGCATTATGCCTGCTTTCCAGTATACGATGAGTTAACGCCACTGGTTAGGCAGTCCACAGGTGATACTAATTAAGTGAGCTCACCTGCTTTAAAAAGAGACGAGGAAATACCTCTGGGACAGCAGTCTCTCTCAGACACAGAGAGGACAGAGGAGAGCTGACAGACAGACCCAGGCTGCTCAGACTTATGCTATCCTGAATGGAATAAAGCTCCCAGGTAAGGAGCCAAGTGGTATTACCAAATATTGTTGGTCTGGTCCAGTTTAGCTAACCAGCCAGGCAGATAGGCTTAACCTTGTGTGGTTAGCTTCCCTAACGGGGATAGGCTTTTATTTTTTTATGCTTTTTTTTCACTTAAAGGGACAGAGCACCCATTGTTTTGTTATGTTTATGGACGAATAAAACCACCAGCAGATTATTTTACTAGAAGAACTGTGTTGCCTCCTCACTAACCACGGTCATCCTGTCACAAGTGGTGTCAAAGTGGGATGCCGAACACCCTGTAAAAGGGACGGAGCTGCAAATTGCGACTGTTATATCCTGTATGGACTGCTGCTCAGTATGGAGGATGTTGTGAAGGCCCTACTACACAGCACCGCTGTTCAGCAGGAAACTAACCGACAAGTAGCAAACAACGTCGCTAAGGGCGTGAAAGCACTGCGGCACAATGTGAGACGAACCAGATATTTGCAGCCCAGCTTGCCGTTATCGCAGAAACACAGAGGGGGCTGGTTCAACGCCTGGCCCAGATAACTATGGACTCGACCGGTGTAGCCGAGGTGCGGCCCATCCAGGCGAACCTATACCTGCAGAAAATGATGCCACAAGATGACGTTGAGGGTTACCTCCGGTCTTTTGAACGAATCGCTACCCAGGAAAGTTGGGCCTGCTCCAAATGGGCTGGGATTATCACACCCTTTCTACTAGGGGAAGCCCAAAATGCATATTGTGACCTCGACGAAGAAGCCATAGCGGATTATGACCGTCTAAAAAGCTAAATCCTTGCAAGGATTGGGGTGACTCCCGCTGTCTGCGCACAAAGGTTCCATACATGTAGATACCAGGAACAGAAGTCACCCAGATCCCAGTTATGGGGTTTGATCCATCTGGCGACCAAGTGGCTAAAACCAGAAGCATATAACTCAACCCAGATCCTTGAGATGGTGGTGCTGGACCACTTAATTCGAGCATTTCCCCAGGACCCCGACATTGGGTGGGACAAGGAGATCCCCTCACTTATGATGCCATGGTAGCCGCAGTGGAACATTTTCTAGCCACCTGTGAATTGTCACGGTCCACGTTCTCTCGCACAAACCAAAACCCGCAGCCCAACACGAACATTAGAAGCCAGCACTGGAACAAAAACCCACGGCCGGCCGCACGGTTTGAGAGAGTGGAAGAAAACCTTGATAAGGACAGAAACACTAAACCTCTGAAAGGGTTTCAAGACTGAACTGGGCCAGTTGTTTGTTTTGAGTGTGGGGAGGCGGGGCATATTATGGTTCACTGCCCTAAGTTGTCTGAATCAATGGAGTGTGCGTATGTTTCTGTGAGGTCAGAGTTCTGTGGAGTGGTATGTGTGACCCGCTGGGATAAAAATACCCACAACTTTCTCACCATGGTGGTTTTAAATGGTAAATCAATCTCCGCCCTGGTAGACTCAGGGAGTGATATTAACTTGGTATCAGGGAAGTTGGCTAAGCCTCTCCAGTTACGCCAGGTTGAGAAGCTGCGGGTATTATGTGTGCATGGGTGTACGCTTCCGAACGCCACGACTCCGATAAAAGTAAAAGTTGAGGGACAAGTCATCCAAACTACGCCAGCAATTGTACCAAAGTTGCCCCATTCCCTAGTTTTAGGTTGTAGTTTTCCTGGTTTTGACACCCTGATCAGAGGACAACTCACCTTAAACAATCCTACTCCGGATGATGTTTTTCCGTTTACACACCCGGAATTAGTCTCTGAGGTGTCTACAACCCCTAAATCAAAACGAGAATGTAGGAAGGACAAAAAAGAGGTCCGCCCCCACCCTAGTTAGTACTGGTTACTACTCATAACAGAGGGAGAACAGAGGATGAGGAGTTGTCAGAGACAGGGCTTGTTGAAACTCAGAAGTCAGAGTTACCCGTAGATGTAACAGGCCAAACTCTAGAAGAAACACACACATTTCCAGCACGCTCTAACTCCAACACCCACCACATACATACATACATATATAAATATAAATATATGTATGTATGTATCCTCATAAATATATGTATGTATGTATGTATGTATGTATGTATGTATGTATGTATATGTGTATATATATATATAGTGCAGAATAAATTAGTTCTTCAGTATTCGGTGATACCTTTTTTTTGCAGACATTCAAAGATGGCCACCGCTCCGGCCCCAACTGAAGTCTGCAGCAGCAGCCATTACCTTTTCCCCCTCGCGCGGAGTTCCGACGTATCACAGATAAGCCAGGCAGTTCCCCCTCACCGGAGGTAAGGAAAGGGACTCGGCTACATGTGCATGGAACGTGTGGTGCAGTGAGTAAATACACTAACTCTGCAAACAATGACACAGCAGCAAAGTTACTTTATCGAACCCCCCAAAAATTACAACCTCTACTGTACAGGGACTCATTGCCACAAAGATTATGTGCACAGCACTGTCACTGCTATACAAGATAAATATTATTAATTATATTATTTGTTGTTGTTATTATTATTATTATTATTAATTACCATGTAGGAAATACATGCAGAGGTGAAAACAGGAGACCTGCTTTGGGAAAATAAATGTAGGTTTTTATTTTGCCAAAGTGCAATAAACAAAAACACAGGCTTTTCCTAAGCCAGTGTGCATCAAAAACAGGTGAGCAATATACAGGATAGGCCAAAGTTCAGTTCCTCACTGTAGGGAAGTCCCTATACCGTATGTCTATAGACGTCTATATAGATCTGGTGTCCATTGGCATCAAGGACATGGGAATATGGCCTGCATGCCCTGATGTCCCATGGTTCAAGGACACGCAAGTGTGGTCTGTACGCAGACCAGAGAGAGTCAAAGAAACAGTTCCCTTTCCTGCCTTTTAATCCCCTTGCTAGACTGAGCTGGGCTTCTTAGTAGTCCTACCTTCCTCCAGGCAGGGATTAACCATTGCCTGTCCGACACCCAACAGCTCTAGCTATTGTAAATAGGCTTGTCCCTGTTACATGCTGTTATTATTATTATTAATTATATGAATTGCTGTTATTATTTTAATTATATTAATTTCTGTTATTAATAACTAGCTAAAGTTCCCGGCTTTGCACAGGTTACAGTACTCTGCAGTTATCTTTTCCCTTGCAGACTTGAAACTGTAAATAAATTGATAATGCCACCCTCTATAGATCGATCAATAAATATACCTTCTAGTGCGTGAAGCTGCAGCCCAACCATAAAAAAACCATCAAATTGACAGACTGGAGTTCTTTTTATTGAAAACTTCAGTATCTACATGCATTACTTCTGTGACTTTGCACACCACCTCTCTCTCTCTATCTCTGTTCCCACCTTCTCTATCACCCCACCTTCTCTCTACCCCTCCTCCTCTCTCTGCCCACCTTCTATCTCCCCCTTCTTCTCCCCCTCCGCCTCTCACCCCTTACTTCTCCTCCATCATCCCTCCTCACCTTTCTCCTCTTCTATCTATACCCCCCCAATCTTCTCTCTCTCTCTTACTCCTCCTAGATGGGCAAAGCCTGGCTTCACATGGGATGCAATAATCAAAATTACTAATAATAAATTGTCTCTCCCCCTCTCTCCCTTCTCTCTATACCCCCTTCATATCTCTCTCTCTCTCTCTCTCTCTCTCTCTCTCTCTCTCTCTCTCTCTCTCTCTCTCTCTCTCTCTCTCTCTCTCTCTCTCTCTCTCTCTCTCTCTCTCTCTCTCTCTCTCTCTCTCTCTCTCTCTCTCTCTCTCTCTCTCTCTCTCTCTCTCTCTCTCTCTCTCTCCACCTCTACCCCCCTTCTTCGCATAGGTTACAGTACTCAGGAGTCATCTTTTCCATTGCAGACTTGAAATTGTGAATCAATCGATAATTGATTTGTAACTCACAATCCTGCTTACTGCTCCTGTTCCAAAAGTGGATGGAGCTTCAACTGCTTTGTACAGTATATCATAAGTGATATTTCATATGATTTGTTCCTTTATACAAAGGATATTCACTGTCTTCACAGTGACAGACCACTCTCTGAGGCACACATTCATATGGCTGCTATTTGCTCCCCTATTCTTCAGCCTACAGGTAACAGATTCACAGATTTATATCACTCACAGTCCTGGTTCCGCGCATAACGTGTCATGTTATGCTTTCTGTGAGACCCCAGTAAAGGAGTTATATTTTATTGATTGTGAGTGTGTTATTGGAGTATACCCTAGGTATACGAGTCCTATGAGGTGTCAATCCTATTACCCCAGGATCCTCATAGCTGGAGGCACTGCACCATATAGAAATATACAGAACACACAGGATCCCTATGAGCAGAGGCTCAAGCCTTCTGTACATCCAACAGGTAGCACCAGTACTGTAGTAGCCGCTGATTCCCTTAAGGTGGAGGAAAGCCTGTTACATTTGGAGGCGCTGCTGAGATACTGACCTGGGGTGCCCGAATAAAGTAGAACCAAATTAAGTCCCAGCGAAAGGTCCACGAATGAGACTTGAAAAATCACATGCCAGCTCAGCACGTGCTCGCAGTGGGGCAGGTTCCTGTCCACAGTTCCTCCTATGATATATGTATGGTGTTGGGGCAGTTCCGAGGCCTAAAAGACGCCCAGATTTTATGCCAACAAACAGACCCCGAGGGGATATGGAGCATGGTTCTAGTAACGGGCGGCTGTGACTTACAGAAGGAAGGAAGGCTCCTGACCCTGCATTTCCATGGAGAGCTAGATAGCGGGTGTCCCATAATATATCCTGAATTACCCATAAAAATGGAGAACTCTAGGGTTGGCCCTAGTGTGGAGGAGCTAAGGTGTTTGTGTCTTTACCTCCCCCAGGAAGTCCCAGCAGGAGTGACACCAGCGCTGCGTCTGGTGGCAGCCAACGGTCCGGTCGAAGCAGCCGAGGTTCCCGCAGCACAGCTGGAGATAAAGTACTCGCTGAAGCAATACAGCATCTGGCAGGGAACCTAAGGCAGTCGTCCCGGGCGCACCACTACTGTAAGTTGAAAGCTTTATCCGGAGTGTTGCCAACACCCGCGGGGGAAGAATCATTTGAGGAGTGGAAGGACCATACCCTACAAGTATTAGAACAGTGGTCCTGCTTCGAAGCTGTAAAGCGGCAGCGGATAGTGGAATGTTTAAAACCTGTGGCCTCCACAATAGTGCGACTGCACCGGGAACAGAATGCTGACATCACAGAACAGATGCTAGTTGACTTTATAGCTGAGGCCTATGGCCTGGAGGAAGACGAAAGTGAGCTCTGGTTTATGGCCTTCAACAGAAAGAATGGGAGGAACTGTCTGCCTTCATCCACCATATCCAGTTAGCCCTATGGCCTCTAAGCTCTCGCAAGTCCATTTCTGCTTCTGATGTGGATGAATTCCGCCGCAAATAGTTCCTGAGGGGACCGATCCTTAACCCTCATATAGACATCATGATCTGGTGTGCCCTCATGCAAGGGAATCCGCCTACGTTTGCGGGGCTATTGAGTCAGGTGAAAGTGCACAAGGCTCATGCATGGCTGCATACCCCCAAGAAGACAGGATTCTCGAAAAGGAGAGAATAAGGGGACTCTGTCCATGAAGTCTAACAAGACGGAGGACTCCAAAGTTAGCCCTCTTCAGGAGAACCCTGTCTCCAACTCCAAGGTGCCCCAGAAACCGATCACTACATCCAGCTCAGGCGTGGTCAGTGGTATGCACTGCTATACCTGCAATAAGGATGGCCACATAGCAAGGGACTGCAAGCAGTCAGCAAATCCCACACCTACGGCCCGGTCATTCGTCACACACTTGAATGAACGGCCGGCCATCTCTACAGAAAACATCCCTTCGGCGAGTCCTGAATGGGAGCACCATCCAGAGGCCTGTAGTAGAGTGGGCCCTATGGCTATAGTATGGGTACTGATTGAGGGAATCTATGCCTCTGCCCTGCTAGAACCTGGGTCACAAGTAACGATAGTCTACCAGTCCTTCTATGATCTTCATCTCCAACATCTGCCTCTGCAGTCGGCAGAGAAGATGGTGTTATGGGACCTCAGTAGTCAAGACTATCCCATAGACGGAATGATCTAAGTGAGGATGGACATACCACAACTCAATACGAATAGGACCCACTCCATGGTAGTATAAGCACTGGTGTCCTGAACCAAGGGAACATCCGAATTCCCCCATCATATTAAGAACCAATGCGGATGTGGTGTGATCCTTGATCAGGGCTTTCCTTAAAGAAGCCAGAGAACTACCACTGTCTTCCCTGATAATCCATCCCTCCCTCAAGGAAGAGTGTTACCGAATCTCAGCGCAGGAACGGTTTGGACAGACTTACAACCTCGAGAAGGGAGTGACAGAGATTGCACCAGGGGGAGTAAAACATGTGAGAGCTACGCTCAACTACCCTGCTCATGATGAGAGAGACTGGTATGTCTCCCTAGAAACTACGGCCGCAGATGACTAGATAAGAGGTTGGAAGTTGGTACCCAAAGTGAAGGAGTGGAAATCTACGCTTCCTCTGCGATTTGTAGTATCCATCCAAAATATGTTGCCTCGTCTAGTGTACTTGGATAGCGGTCAAAATTTGGCCAAATATACCCGGTCACTCACGTGAAACCTTTGCTTCACATAAATGCTGCCTCCATGCGAGAAGCCACATCTGAATCACCCTTGCCCCCAGAATGGAACAAGCAGCTGACTGAACGCAAGGAAGTATTCTCCACCAGTGAAATGGATGTGGGTTGCAGCAAAAGCGCGCAGCACATCATCAGGCTGAATTCCATCCTGTTCTGAGAGAGATCCAGACGTATAGCTCCAAGAGATGTGGATGATGTTAGGGACATCCTGAAAGAGATGGAGACTGCTGGCATCGTGACTGAATCCCGCAGCCCCTACGACTCACCCATCATGGTGGTGCGGAAGAAGAATGCTTCTGTGCACCTATGTGTGGGCTATCGTACACTGAACCGTTGCATGGTTCCTGACTGTAAGAGATGTGTGCAGAGGTATGCAATGGAGACAGTTTTTAAGGTGAAATTAAAATAAAGCTTTATTGCTTGTTCCGTTAAACAATACAGCAAACAAACATACATAAAACAATAAACACCTATCCCTGTGTAAGGGCTAACTTACTTTCCCAGTCCCTCTCTGCAAGGCTGGGGTGAAGGCTCCTTACCCACTTATCACCCCAAAGTCTCAGTGGTACCTTAACGGAGGTGGCCCTACAGGTCAGCGGTGTCCGGGTAGGTGTCTGCTTGAGGGTACTGGCATCGAGGTCTGGTCCCCTTTTGTCTTGCCTCCCAGAACACAGCCCTCCTTTTCCTTATCTCAGCTCCCTTGTGAGCTAAGGAATCTCTTTCCTGTTTCTCAGATCAAGCCTGTGTGCAATCAACCAGCACACTGCTGGACATAGAGGCATTATCCCTCAAACAGTGGTAAGTCCCTGTTACACTGACCAATATGCACTACCCTGAATCGAGGAGATCCTCAGTGCCCTGTCAGGCAGCCAATGGTTCAGTGTACTGGATCTGTGTTCGGGATGCTATCAAGTTCCTATGATCCCCGACGATCAAGAGAAGATGGTATTCGTCTGCCCATTAGGGTTTTACCAGATCCTCCAGATGCCTTGAGGCATTTGCGGAGCCCCTGAAAAAAAGAAAAACCTGGCGCCAAATGTTCAAATGGTAAGTCCTGTGATCCTCAAAGAATCTGCACGAGTGCTTGACAGGCCATGAAACGAGAGACGAAAAACCAAACACAAATCATAGCGTATAACTGCTGGGTAACACAGTATACCACTATATAACATATAACAGTGAGACTCCTAGTGACAAACTAAAAATAAATTTATTAAAAAATGAACTCTGTCATAAAAACAGCATTAGAGGAGTGGAGGGCAGGTGGTCATCCGGAGATGGTAAAATAAAAACCCTACTTACGACAAGCAGGGTGACAACAAGCGGTGATATAACAGTGTCCTCTCGGCGCAGGGGAATGTCCTGGCAGAGTATGAACTCTGCTCCGCCGGTACTCTCACCTGAAATCCCTTCCGTGGTGCACAGGAAACGTGCCAGTGGTGGGGGTAGTCTCTCTGGGGTTCACAGTCCGACAGCACGTGTGGCTGGTTCCCCTTCCTTCCTCCTCCTTTCTCATAGGCAATCAACGCGCGCCCGCACGCGAGTGTGCCCGTACTCTTAAAGGGAAAGGGGCTGTTGTCTGGATGCCGGAGGCAAACAGTTACACTGAAAGCACTAGACTAGCTTCTCAAACAATTGCTCAATGCGATCCTCAGGGTGACCTTGTCACCCGCCCTACGCATTTCGTAGAAATGAATCTACTTCCTCAGGGGCTCCACTGCTCTAATGCTGTTTTTATGACAGAGTTCGTTTTTTAATAAATTTATTTTTAGTTTGTCACTAGGAGTCTCACTGTTATATGTTATATAGTGGTATACTGAGTTACCGAGCAGTTATACGCTATGATTTGTGTTTGTTTTTTCTTCTCTCGTTTCATGGCCTGTCAAGCACTTGTGCAGTTTCTTTGAGGATCACAGGACTTACCATTTGAACATTTGGCGCCAGGTTTTTCTTTTTTTCACGTTGTATTCTGTTTATACTAGTAGTAGGTACTAGGCAGCCTACCTTTATTTAAAGGATATTTTTCACTGTTGTATTACCAAGTTGGTGTTTAAACTTTTGTGCTATAGTCACAATTTTTATTTTTTCGATTATTTGCGGAGCCCCTGCCACATTCCAGCAGTTGATGGAGAAAACCATCGGGGATATGAACTCCAGAGTGTGTCTGGTGTACCTGGATGACATTATCGTCTTCGGACGGATGTTGGAAGAACATGAGGAGTGCCTCCTGAAGGTCTTGGACTTGTAACACGTAGCTCACCACAAACGAAGCGCGACCGCGGTGCTGAGGAAGGGAATTGGTTAACGCCGACCCACAGCCACGCGAGCGCGCCTAGGATGTAGAGTAGTTGTTCAAGTCAGGTCAGGGTTATAGATTGGAGATTAGTGTTAGTAAGGTCTGGAGTGGAGAGTTGCGGATCGTCGGAGTACGTAGCCAAGTTCAGGGTTGGAGAGTATCGGATAGTCGGGGTACGTAGCCAGGTTCAGGATAGGAGAGTATCGGATCATTGGAGTACTTAGCCAAGGTCAGGACTGGAGACAGGAGAATGGTCGTTCGAAGCTGGATCAGGAGAGGAGAGGAATCCAAAAGACAAGCAAGGTAGGCAACAAGAGGTTAATCAGCAAGGCAAGGCAAGGTCACAGGAACTGGAATGCAGCAAGGCACGGCGTCACACTAGACTATGCTCAGCAAGGAATGAGAGCAGACTCAAGGTATATAAAGGCAGAGCCTCCAATAGCCAGCCAGGGCGGAACCAGGAAGTAAGCACACAGTTGTGACCTATGACACAGCCTAATCAGGGATGGGCAGGGAACAGAGAGCGTGCGTCACTTCCACGGCAGTACTGTCCATCACCAGAATGGTGGCGGGGCTTAGACCGCGCGTCAGCAGGGAGGCTGGCCGAACGCACCCGTCATGCGTCCGAGCAGGGGGCGGGGTCCGAATCCACAGACGGGGGATCAGGCCGCGCAAGGTCTGCGTGCGAGCGCATACTGGGACCACGAGACCGCGCATCCTGAGTGTCTGTCACGGAAGGCTTGTTGGGGTGAGGAGACGTTCTGCGACCGCCAGGAGGGCGAATCCTCACAGAACTGATTGCATAAGGAAGGTCTGAAGTTGTCTTTAGACAAGTGCAAATTCTGCCGGATCTCCGTCACCTATGTGGGTCATATTGTCTCCGCCGACGGAGTGGCAATGGACCCTACCAAGGTGGAAGCAGTGGTGAACTGGCCTCGGTCTGACAATGTAATGTAGCTCTGGTCCTTTCTAGGATTCTGCAGCTATTACCAAAGATTCGTGGAAGGGTACTTCTGTATTGCCAAAGTTCTGAATAACTTATTGAAGCTCTCTCCTGAAGACCTCCGCCAGAAAGACGTGAATCCAAGAACCCCGTTATTTGAGAAATTTACTTCTGCCTGTGAGGAGTCCTTCATGGCCTTGAAGAAAAGGCTAACTGAAGCCCCTGTGTTGGCTTATGCCGACCCGGATCAACTATACTTGTTGCACGTAGATGCCAGCTTCGATGGACTGGGAGCGGTACTCCATCAGAAGTACCCCACAAGACTTCGACCTGTCGTCTATGTGAGTTACAGTCTAACCTTAAGTGAAAAGAATTATCCGGTCCATAAACTGGAGTTACTAGCCGTTAAGTGGACTGTCATAGACAAGTTACACGATTACCTATATGGGGTACCCTTCAAGGTAAGGACGGACAACAATCCACTTACCTACATCCTGAAATCCGCCAAATTGGCCACCTGCCACAGGTGGTTGGCCGCACTGTCCAACTACAACTTCACCTTAAAGTACAACGTAGGAGCCAATGCTCTGTGCAGAAGACCCAGACTGAGTCCAGTCCCTGACGACGGGGAGTAAGAAGAGATTCCCTGTCCCAGGATTTGGGCTATGTGCTCCACATCTACAGTAATTGAGTGAAACATAGCTTACTCTGAACTTCGCGTGGCAGATTCACTGGGATGTCAATCAGCTGCACTCCCTGCTGCATACTGCTGTCCGGAGGCCATGTCTGTCACTCAAGACACTATAATAAGGAACTTGTCCATGTGCAGATGCGAGACCCGGTGGCTAGGGCAGTACGTCGGGCTATTCAAAACCAGAAACCCTGATTAGTGAAGCGTGCCCCCGCGGACACGATTGCTATCCTCCTGCGAGAATGGTTTACGTTTCAAATAGACAATGGCTATCGGGTGGTTCCTTATCATAATCATCTGCAGTGTTCGACAAACCTATACATTTGCTCGCCCCGGGCGAGTGGATGTAACCCCCGGGCGAGTAAATATTGGCCCAAGCAACACACGTTTGGTACTAGGTGGCGAGTAGATTTTTTTGTGTGGCGAGTAGATTTTTTGGTGATTTGTCAACCACTGATCATCTGGATAGAAGACAGCTAGTCCTGCCAAGGAAACTGCAGTATATGGTCCTAAAGTCCCTGCATGATGACAATGGGCTCTTGGGAGTGGACAAGACCTTTGGATTGCTACGAGACCGTTTTTTCAGGCCCAAAATGAGGGAATTGGTAGAACATCACTGCTGGAGATGCTTGCGGTGTATCCAGTGTAAAACACTGCCCACTCGCACTGCCCCAATGGCCTATTTGAAGAGCTCTGGCCTAATGGACCTCGTATGTATGGACTTTCTGTGTATTGAGCCAGATTCAAGGGGTATTGGGAACGTGCTCATGATAACTGACCACTACACCCGGTACCCCCAAATCTTCCCAACCAAAGACCAAAAGACACTCACAGTAGCTAAGGTACTGTGGGAGAAGTACTTCGTCCATTACGGGCTACCCAACTGAATGCATTCGGACCAGGGGTGTGGCTTGAAGAGCAAACTCATCAAAGAGTTGCTGCAACTACTCAACATTGAAAAGTCCCGCACGACCCCTATAATCCTGAAGTAGATGCCCTACCAGAACGGTTCAATCAGACCTTGCTTGACATGCTAGTTACCCTGCGGGACCCTGAGAAGACAGGATGGAGTAAACATGTTGGGCACTTGGTGCATGTCTACAACTGCACTAGGCACGAGTCCACAGGGTTTTCATCATACATTAGGATGTTGATGGCAGAGAAGCCAGGTTACCAGTGGATATTCGCCTGAGGGTGTCCACCAACGGAGTACCCCCATATGACTCATTATCAGTATGTTCAAGGACTGAAAGACAATCTCCAGAGGGCATCGCAATTAGCGGAAGCCACTGACAAATTGAACAGGAACAACAAAAGGTGATATGATTGTAGTCTCGCTCTACAGGTACAGGAACCGAGGCCCACCAGTGACTAGTATGCTATTGGGAACTTCAGCCTGGGGATAATGTTCTCCTGTGAAAATCTGGGAGTGCTCGGGAAGCATATGTTGGCTGACCAATGGAGGGATGCCCCCATCGAAGTGGAGTCACAGATGCCTGGCCTCACTTTCTATCGTATCAAAGATTTGGAGGGTAGGGTAAAGATATGGCATCGGAACTTTATGCTACCCATTCCAAAAGTGGGCGCTGATAAGGAAATTGATCAGTTGGCCGTGATGCCACAAATGTGCAGGAAGACTCCAGTGGAATCAAACACAAAAATAGGAGCGCATGGAAAGAAACAAAAGACTGAAATTAATACACAAAATATTTATATGTTAAAATAAAAACATTTATGACACTACATATAGATTTAGATCACATAGATCAAAATGCCGGGCATGTCTGCGGCCTGCAGACCCTACATCACCTGGGACCCTAAGGTGTGAGGGGCTTGTTTGGAGACCCCGCAATGTGTGACACAGTTGCTGTGTTTGCTGGACCTTAAGCCAGGAAGGCCTGGCTGGACCTTAAGCCAGGAAGGTATTGTGCACCTACGCAAGGGGAGAGAGTAGCACTGCCCTCACACACATTGGGAGGAATTTACCTGCAGAACACTGGGTCACAGGTGCCCGAGCACCCTAGGTATTATTTGGGGCTAGCTGCCCCTGGACTATTGTTGTTACCATTGTATTACTGTGCTTAGTGTTGTAAGTGTCATGTTATGCTTTCTGTGGGACCACAGTGAAAGAGTTATATTTTATTGATAGTATGTGTAGGTATACAAGTCCTATGAGGAGTCAATCCCCAGGATCCTCATAGGTGGAGGTGCTGCAGCATATAGAGATATTCAGAACACAGTCACCCCAGGCTCCCTATGACTGAAGGCTCAGGCCTTCTGCATATCTAACAGGTAGTACCAGTACTGTAGTAGCCGCTGATTCTCTTAGGGTGGGGGAAAACCTGTAACATACATATAGCCATGGCTGGTCCAGCTATCTTTCTGCCCCCTGTCACATAAATCCTCCTAGGTACAGATAGTGACAGACTATCCTGTGGGGTTTGCCCCCCCTCACGCAGCCTCTCTGAGTGGCAGGAAAGTTGGTGACACTGGGTCTGTGTTGCAGCCTACCATGGTGCAGACCCTGTGCCCTCCCATTTTGCATTAGGATGTTCTAAATTATGTGAGTCAGTTCTCCTCTGCCCCTCCTGGGGAGAGGAGTTTGTGTGTTGGAGTTCCCTTCAGCCCTCATGGGTGGAGGAGCGAATATCTGTGCTAAGCACAATGCCTCATCACATTATCTGCTGGCCAGCACCATCCAAGGGCCTGAAACCCCTACTCTACTATATGCAACGCTGTTATACCATCCTGCGGTGGTTGCTATAAATAAAGATCCTGTTTATATACTTCTGGCTGAGTTGCAGTTTATTACCCTGAAGTATAGGAGTAAGACAGTCATGGTAGGGACTGCCTGCAGTTATACTGCATCCTGCTGTGACTGGAGGCGCTGTCACCACATGCAAAGGACCTAAGGATCACCAAAAGCCTGTCCTGTTACCCCACAACATCGCGGACACTCGGCTCTCTTGGACCCTCACAGATATGACCGCACAACAGACATCAGTAGCAGCAACATGTTTCCAGACAAGAGGGGAAACGGGGCTACATAGATGTAGCCAGGTCCCCCTCGCGTGTAGTCAGGTTTCCCCCCTCGCGCACTCACCCCCTCCTTCCCAGTGGCGAGCGCGCGTGTGGATCGGGCTGGAGCGGAAGCATAGTGATCCCTGGTAGCTAGGGACGCGAGCGGCGAGCAGGCCGGTTGCCGGGGACGCGATCGGGCCGTCGCTAAGGCCGCGATCGCGTTGCCACCGGCCCGGCGGCTCGGGAAGCAGGGCGCCGCATACACAGGGCTGTTGCGCATGCGCAATGGCAGTGCACAGCGCGGGAGGCTCAGACAGCTCGCGCATGCGCGAGAATAGACTGCCAGCCCCCAGGGTGCTTAGGGGCAGAGACACCTGACGCCAGGGAGCCAATCAGAAGGCCGGATTCCCCTGCTCCCAGTTAGATACATTTCGCGGGGTTTTGCAGCTACGCAGGCACTCAGGATCCGGACCAGCTAGGGGTAAGAGATGGATGCAGGGGTCAGTGACCCTCTGCATAGGCCAGCAGCCCCCAAGGTCCCAGTTAGGTCCTGAGCCACCTAATAGCTTGTGGAGCTTAGGGACAGGCCCTAGATAGGGACATTGCCCCATTATTTGGTCAAGTAGTCAGGGACATAGAGCGGAAGCCGTGCGGCCCTGCGAGGTGGGTTCTGGGCTCAGAACACCACCAAAGACCCTAACACCAGGAGAGACATTGTTCGCGCTGGACTTTCAACCCACGCGGTGTGGAGGACAACGTCGGATCGTGCGGATTGATATCGCGGTACCCGTGGCTGGAGCCCGGGCAGGTAACCTGCAACTCACGTGCACCAACCAGGCCTATCACCAAACATAGTGGCTGCGCAGTCACACACACACATATGCACAGTGGTATTTGACTCTGGGAGTACGAGACATTTGGGTGGGGGTTACTGGACACAGGGAGGGGTCACATTGTGGGTGGTAGCGTCCGCCGTGACGCCTAGAGGTGATAGCGTCCGCCGTGACGCCTAGAGGTGGTAGCGTCCGCCGTGACGCCTAGAGGTGATAGCGTCCGCCGTGACGCCTAGAGGTGGTAGCGTCCGCCGTGACGCCTAGTGTGGTTAGTGTCCGCCGTGACACCCAGTGTCGTTAGCGCCCGCCGTGGCGCATGATGATGTTATGATGTTATTGAGTGATATATGTGTTTCCATGCAGTAAAGCCAGTCCTGTTTTATATTCGTTCGTGTTGTGTGGTTGTTTCCTGTGAGGGCCTCCTCCCACTCCGTTGGGATCCCTCCCAGGTGGAGGCGTTGCACCTAGAGATGTATGATATGTATGTACCCCAGGTTCCCCAAGCGGAGGCTTAGGCTCCTGAGAGCCGCACAGGTAGCACAGCAGGTAGTAGCGGCGGTATTCATAGGGAATACCCGTTACATTTGGAGGCGCTGCTGAGAGCGTCCTGGGGTGCCCCACTTTGTAGTACCGTTACCCTGTCAGTCAGCATGTCTGCACTCACGCCCAAACAAGTGGCCGACTGGGCCGAAAAGCTAGGAGAGCTCCTGCGACACGTGGTCGCCGTAGACGGAGTGCCTGCTGATGTCTCCATGTTTACTGTCTGCAGCGCAGTAAGGACATTACCTGGTCTGGCGGACGCCCGCCTCATCAGCAAGCACTATGACATTGACCGGCAAGAGAATACCCTATTGCTAGCCACTGAACAAGCTATACTTCCTGATAGAGGCCCACGAGTAGTGTATCTACCAGAGACTTTGCCGCACGGATGCCCTCTAATTTACCCGGGAACTGTTTCCAGTCACGTCACTTCCCTCCCCAGACATGAGGGTTGGGACGACAGAGATATGGCCGCCAGTACACCCATCCGATCAGATATATCTCTACCCAGAGTGACCTTCTCTTCAGATGTTAGGCGAGGGGCCACCAGTTGGGCCGGCAGTCCGGCCACATCACCGGTTACTAACCGGTCCGTGAACAGTTCTACCCCAACCCCTAACAGGCAGCGAGCAGCGATAGCCAGTGGCTCCAACAATGACGGCTCCCTGTTAGGAGTGACATTCCCGCAGCTAGTGGAAGCGATAACTACGTCCGCTCAAGCCCAAAATTATAGGAAATTGAAGGCGTTCTCAGGGACGGTCCCTGTCCCCACAGGCGAAGAGAGTATCGATTCTTGGAAGGAGCACACCCTCAAGGTGATCGACGAATGGCCCTGCTCTGAAACGGTCAGACGGCAGAGAATCCTGGAAAGTCTACGACCCCCAGCGGCCACCATGGTCAGTGCACAGCGTGACCAAGACCCTGATCTCTCTGCTCACCAGATGGTAGACTTGTTAGTCCAGATCTATGGCAAGGAGGAAGAGGAGAGCGAGCTGTGGTTCAAGTATTACGCCCTCAGACAGAAGGAGAAGGAAGACCTGTCCGACTTCCTACAACGCATTCAGCTGGTCCTGTGGAAATTGCGGACTTGCGGCCTCATCCTATCTTCAGAGATGGACGAATATCGGCGCAAGCAGTTCCTCCGAGGGGCCATCCCCACGCATCACATTGTGATTATGATCAGGTGCTCCCTAAAGGAGGGACCCCCCCCTACCTTCATGGACATTCTGGGAATCGTAAAAGGGCATGAGGCCTATACCAAGCTGCATGCAGGCACCAAAGCCAAAGATCCTCCGGCCAGTGCCACCCAGGGAGCGTCCGCTCGTCGGCCCAAGACACCTGTCAAAGAGGAAGATGCGCCACCCAAGTCGCCCTCAACGAAAGGGCGGGCTTCGGGGAGATCCTCCCCCACCTACCCAAGACGACTGGACCTCAAAGACGTCGTCTGCTATACCTGTGGACAGAAAGGCCATTTCTCTAGAGAGTGCCCTAATGGAGACACCCAAGAAAAGGAAACGCTCCGTAAAGGAAGCTCGGCCAGGACTATGATCTGTCAGAGGCAGACCTCAGAAGCCAAAACCACCGAGGCTACCCCCACGCCTCCCGAAGCCCCTCCTGACCTGAGCCCAGGCGAAGGAACTCCAGGGGGAGATGGCTACTGTCAGGTGGGCCCTTCGGCCATCGTACGTGTGGTAGTAGAGGGAGTCTATGCTGCTGCTCTATTGGACACCGGGTCTCAAGTGACCATAATATACCGGCACTTCTACGACCAGCACCTGAAGCATTGTCCCCTGCGGTCGGCGGAACATATGAAAGTGAGGGGGTTGAGCAACGAAGATTACCCCATCGATGGGATTGTGAGCGTTCAACTGGAGATACTTCAATTGAATACCGGCAAGAAACATCCCATGAGTGTGGAGGCAATGGTGTGCCCAAAACCTCAAGGACAGTGTCAGTATCCGGTCATCCTGGGGACAAATACGGATATAGTACGAGCTGTCATCAGAGCCTACTTGAAGGAGACTAATGAATTGCCAATGGCCGATACCCGCCTAGATCCTGTACTGAGAGAGGAGTGCAACCGAGTATATGCCCTAGAGCGTCACGGGGACCTCTACAATCGTCAACGCGGACTGACGACCATTTCACCAGGGGGAGTGAAACGCATGGCCGTCTGGTGCTGTTATCCGGATCGGGAGGAGACCGATCATCTGTTCTCTCTGGAGAGTGATCCTGAGGAAGAGATCCAGAGAGGGTATCGGGTAATACCTGAAGTAAAAGAGTGGACGACCCGAGCTCCTCTCCGAACCCATGTGTATATCCAAAACATCTCCCCATTTCCAATGGACATCGATGTAGGAGAAAGTCTGGGCAGTATATATCCCGTCAGCCCGGTGGAAACCGCGCCCCAGGTGAACGCCGCTGCAGTAGGTGAGCGGTTAGTCGACCTGGACTTCAACTTCGGGGATTCGACCCTGCCGACCGAGTGGAAGGATCGACTGACAGCCAAGCTGAAGGAAAGAAAAACAGTATTTTCTACCAGCGAGATGGATGTGGGCCGCAGTCGCAGCGCCCAACACACTATTAGGCTGAATGACGCCACTCCGTTCCGTGAACGCTCTCGTCGTATCGCCCCCAGGGATGTGGACGATGTAAGGGATGTCCTGGAGGAGATGAAGACCGCTGGAATACTGACGGAGTCGCGGAGTCCTTATGCATCACCCATAGTGGTAGTAAGGAAGAAGAATGGATCTGTAAGATTGTGCGTCGATTATCGAACCCTAAATAATCGTACGGTACCTGACCAATACAATCTCCCTCGTATTGAAGAGATCCTGAACGCTCTGAACGGGAGCCAATGGTTTAGTGTGCTCGATTTGCGATCTGGGTACTACCAGGTACCCATGAGTGAAGAGGATCAGGAAAAGACTGCCTTCGTCTGTCCCCTGGGCTTCTACCAGTTCACGCGTATGCCCCAAGGTATATGCGGAGCCCCTGCTACTTTCCAGTGGTTGATGGAAAAAACAATAGGGGACATGAATCCTCGAGAGTGCCTGGTTTACCTGGACGATATCATTGTCTTTGGGAAGACCTTAGAAGAACACGAGGAGAGGCTACTGAAGGTGATAGATCGTCTTGGCCAAGAAGGATTGAAGCTATCACTCGACAAGTGTAGGTTTTGCCACACCTCAGTGACCTACATGGGACACATCGTGTCTGCCCAGGGGATTGCTACTGATCCAGCCAAAGTAGAAGCGGTGGTGAACTGGCCGCGTCCCGATAATGTCGTGGAACTGCGATCCTTCCTCGGGTTCTGTGGGTATTACCGTCGGTTTGTGGAAGGGTACTCTAGTCGAGCTAAACCCCTGAACAATTTGCTGAAGATATACCCCGAAGATACTGGGAGAAAGGCCACGTCGGCCCGTCAACCGTTTGGTGATAAGTGGACGCCTGAGTGTGAACGGGCCTTCCTGAATTTGAAGAAAAGCCTGACTGAAGCACCAGTGCTTGCATATGCTGACCCAGAACAACCATATGTCCTGCATGTGGATGCCAGTCTCAATGGACTGGGCGCTGTCCTTCATCAGAAACACCCGAGGGTCTTCGGCCTGTAGCCTACATCAGCTGCAGTCTGACACCCAGTGAGCAGAAGTATCCGGTGCACAAGCTAGAGTTCCTGGCTCTCAAATGGGCGATCACGGAGAAACTTCACGATTACCTCTATGGTGTTACGTTTGAGGTAAGGACCGATAACAATCCCCTCACGTATATCAATACTTCCGCCAAATTGGACAGCCGGACATCGCTGGCTGGCAACACTATGTAACTACCGATTCTCCCTGAAGTACAAGCCAGGGCCTCTGAACATTGGGGCCGATGCTCTATCACGACGACCAGGATTGAGTGCCACTCCTGATGATGATGAATGGGAAGAGATCCCTGGACCTGGGATGCGAGCAATGTGTAGTATAGCGGCCGTCATCAATGATCAGGTCGCATTCTCTGAACTAAGAGTAGCCGATTCGTTAGGGTGCCAGTCGCAAGCGATCCCTGCTGCCTACTGCGACCCCGCAGGGATGAACATAACCCAGGACAAAGTCATAAGATGGAAAGACTTAGTAGACTATCAATTAAGAGATCCAGTGATCAGCATAATCCGACAAGCCGTTCAGCGGAAGAACCCTGCTCTATTGAAGAGTGCTCCCCGAGATCTGGTAGCGTTACTCATGCGTGAGGTGGACAAGTTCGAGATAGATAATTGTTTGCTCTATAGGGTAGTCCAATATCATAACCACCCTGATAGGCGACAACTAGTTCTACCCCAAAACTTGAGATATATGGTGTTGAAGTCTCTACACGATGACCATGGGCATCTCGGGGTAGAGAAGACTTTTGGGCTAGTCCGAGACCGGTTTTTCTGGCCCAAGATGCGGGAAGCGGTGGAACAGCACTGCCGCCGTTGTTCCCGGTGCGTTCAACGCAAGACGTTGCCTACCCGAGCAGCTCCCATGGCCCATCTAAAGAGTTCTGGTCCAATGGACCTGGTGTGTATGGACTTCCTGTGTATCGAACCTGATAGTCGAGGAATCGGTAATGTGCTGGTCATCACGGACCATTACACCCGCTATGCACAGGCCTTCCCCACAAAAGACCAGAAGGCTATCACGGTCGCGAAAGTTCTATGGGAAAAGTTCTTCGTTCACTACGGTCTTCCAAACCGACTTCACTCCGACCAAGGGCGAGATTTTGAGAGTACTCTGATCCGAGAAATACTTAAAATGCTGAACATCGCCAAATCCCGGACGACGCCGTACCACCCTGAAGGAGATGCTTTACCTGAACGATTCAACAGGACCCTGTTGGACATGCTTGGAACCCTGAAGGGAATGCAGAAAACAGAATGGAGTCGTCATGTAGAAACTTTGGTACACGCGTACAACTGTACTCGCCATGAGTCCACGGGGTTCTCCCCGTACTTCCTCATGTTTGGGCGGGAGGCCAGACTTCCAGTAGATGTGCGTCTCCGAGTATCCACGGACGGGATATTCAATACCACTCATTTTAAGTACGTGCAAAGGCTAAAAGACAGTCTGCAACAAGCTTACCAACAGGCTGAGAAGTCTACAGCCAAACTGAATGCTGGTAACAAGAGACGTTATGACAATAAAGTCAAGTATCGAGAGTTACGTCCTGGGGATGCAGTGTTACTTCGTAATTTGGGAATCCCCGGAAAACATAAACTGGCGGACCGGTGGAGAGATGGCGTATATGAGGTGGAGTCACAGATGCCTGGCCTCCCGGTTTATCGCATCAGAGAAGGTTTGGCATCGTAATCACCTTCTCCCCATCCCCCAAGTGGGAGAAGAAGAAGAGGAACTACAGGCCACACCGCTCAACGGTGAGTTCGATCTATCAGAAGTGGGTCAAGAGACTGTAACTAACGAGACTCACTCTGAAACTCCGGAAGACCCTATGGAGGGACCCTCTCAAAGGGGCCATCCCGCAGAAGGGGCATCTCCCGAAGGAGCTACGGGTAAAGGGCCCCGTAGGCCAATGCCTACTAAGGTGGCACCAACAGGCCAGCCTTTGGATCCACAGAGCCCGTGTTTTGTACCCTCAGAGACATTTCTCCCCTCAAGGGAAGAGGCTAGGCCTCAGGACTATGCTTATTACTCCCCCGAGGGAGTTGCCGAAGAACAACTCCGACGGAGTCAACGAGTTAGGTACCCGCCAACTAGGGTTACTTACGATCAAATGGGGGCACCCCATTATGAGGCTCAGCAGTGTTCTCGTAGTAAGATACAGTCTGTGATTGTGATGCTCAACGAATTATGCAATCTCGTTTAGAGTTACCTGTGCTAAGTTATATGTTTTACTGCATTTTTATTATATAATTTTTGTACATTGGTGGGAAGTTATGTGGTCCAAGCGAGGACGTTGGAGTTTTCACCAGGGGGAGGATGTAGCCAGGTCCCCCTCGCGTGTAGTCAGGTTTCCCCCCTCGCGCACTCACCCCCTCCTTCCCAGTGGCGAGCGCGCGTGTGGATCGGGCTGGAGCGGAAGCATAGTGATCCCTGGTAGCTAGGGACGCGAGCGGCGAGCAGGCCGGTTGCCGGGGACGCGATCGGGCCGTCGCTAAGGCCGCGATCGTGTTGCCACCGGCCCGGCGGCTCGGGAAGCAGGGCGCCGCATACACAGGGCTGTTGCGCATGCGCAATGGCAGTGCACAGCGCGGGAGGCTCAGACAGCTCGCGCATGCGCGAGAATAGACTGCCAGCCCCCAGGGTGCTTAGGGGCAGAGACACCTGACGCCAGGGAGCCAATCAGAAGGCCGGATTCCCCTGCTCCCAGTTAGATACATTTCGCGGGGTTTTGCAGCTACGCAGGCACTCAGGATCCGGACCAGCTAGGGGTAAGAGGTGGATGCAGGGGTCAGTGACCCTCTGCATAGGCCAGCAGCCCCCAAGGTCCCAGTTAGGTCCTGAGCCACCTAATAGCTTGTGGAGCTTAGGGACAGGCCCTAGATAGGGACATTGCCCCATTATTTGGTCAAGTAGTCAGGGACATAGAGCGGAAGCCGTGCGGCCCTGCGAGGTGGGTTCTGGGCTCAGAACACCACCAAAGACCCTAACACCAGGAGAGACATTGTTCGCGCTGGACTTTCAACCCACGCGGTGTGGAGGACAACGTCGGATCGTGCGGATTGATATCGCGGTACCCGTGGCTGGAGCCCGGGCAGGTAACCTGCAACTCACGTGCACCAACCAGGCCTATCACCAAACATAGTGGCTGCGCAGTCACACACACACATATGCACAGTGGTATTTGACTCTGGGAGTACGAGACATTTGGGTGGGGGTTACTGGACACAGGGTGGGGTCACATTGTGGGTGGTAGCGTCCGCCGTGACGCCTAGAGGTGATAGCGTCCGCCGTGACGCCTAGAGGTGGTAGCGTCCGCCGTGACGCCTAGAGGTGATAGCGTCCGCCGTGACGCCTAGAGGTGGTAGCGTCCGCCGTGACGCCTAGTGTGGTTAGTGTCCGCCGTGACACCCAGTGTGGTTAGCGCCCGCCGTGGCGCATGATGATGTTATGATGTTATTGAGTGATATATGTGTTTCCATGCAGTAAAGCCAGTCCTGTTTTATATTCGTTTGTGTTGTGTGGTTGTTTCCTGTGAGGGCCTCCTCCCACTCCGTTGGGATCCCTCCCAGGTGGAGGCGTTGCACCTAGAGATGTATGATATGTATGTACCCCAGGTTCCCCAAGCGGAGGCTTAGGCTCCTGAGAGCCGCACAGGTAGCACAGCAGGTAGTAGCGGCGGTATTCATAGGGAATACCCGTTACATACACATAATAAAATTCACACTGCTTTCAGTTTTCGTGCGGTTGAACTCCCATTTACAGGTTTGCCATTGGCAGCTATGGATCAACGTTACCTTGGTCAAAGTTCTGCAAAAAGCATTATTTACCTTGTGTGTCTTTGCACCAATATTCCAACGTCTTTTCTCCAATTTTGCTGCGTGTGTTATCTT